>NW_007245855.1:48710-96987 GCF_000164805.1 Carlito syrichta | reverse complement strand
TGTGTGTGTGTGTGTGTGTGTGTGTGGCAATTGTGAATGGGACTGTGCTTTTTATTTGGGTTTCTGTTTGTTTACTGATGGTGTATAGAAATGCGGCTGTCTAAAGCACATTCATTTTATACCCTGACACTTTGCCAAAGTACTTTATCAGTGCAGGATTTTTTTTGACAGATTATCTGGGTTTTCAAGGTATACCTCATGCCATCTGCAAAGAGGGATAACTTGACTTTCATTTTTCCTATTTGGATGATCCTGACCTCCTTCTCTTGTCTGATTGCTTTAGCTAGGACTTCCAAAACTATGTTGAAAAGGAGGGGTGACAGTGGGCATCCTTGTCTTGCTCTAGTTTTTGGGGGAAATGGTTCCAATTTTTGTCTATTTAGAAGTATGCTGACTTTGGGTATGTTGTATTTATGCATAGATATTCAAGGATTTTTATCAAGAAGGGGTGCTGGGTTTTATCAAAAGGTTTTTCTGTTTCTAATGATATAATCATGTGGTTTTTGTTTTCACATCTGTTTATGTACTTAATTACATTTATGGTCTTACAAATTTGAACCACCCAGCATCCTGGGGATGAAGCCTACTTGGTCGTGGTGGATGATTTTTGAGATTTGTCACTGAATCCTTTTGCTAGGATCTTGTTGATAATTTTAGCATCTGCGTTTATTGAGGATATCAGCCTGTAGTTATATTTCTTTGTTGAATGTTTATCTGGTTTGGGTATCAATAAGATGTTAGTTTCATAAAATGATTTGGGGAGAGTTCCATCTTTTGATTGCCAGGAATACTTTCAATAGGATTGGTATCAGTTCCTCCTTGTATGTTTCATAGAATTCTGCAGGAAAGCCATCTGGTCCAGGGCTTTTTTGTAGGTAGTTTTCTTATAACATAGCCATCATCTGAGTTTTTATTGGTCTATTCAGGATCTCGTCTGCTTCTTGTTTCAACTTGGGGAAGTTGTGCAATGTCAGAAAGAACTCCATTTCCTTTAGGTTTTCAAGTTAGTTTCAAAACAAGTGTTCATAGTAGTTTCTGATAGTCTTTTGTATTTCTTCAGGGTCAGTGACTTCATCTTTTCACATTTCTGATTGTGTTTATTTGGGCTTTTTCTCTCTTCCTCTTGGTCAGTCTAGCAAGGGGATCATCAGTCTTGTTTACCCTTTCAAAGAGTCAGCTTTTTGTTTCATTGATTTTTAAAATTATCTTTTTGTCTTCTATGTCCCAAATTTGGGCTTTTATTTTCGGGACCTTGGATTCTTCTGCTGTAGTTAGGGTTTTGGTGGTCTTGCTTTTCCAGCTTCCCTAGGTGATTTGTTAGGCTGTTAACTTTTGACCTTTCCATTTTTATCATGTGTATTTGTGGAAATATGAATTCCTCTCTTAGTTCTGTTTTCATGGCATCCCAGAGGTTTTGGTAAGATGGTTCTTCATCTTACCAAAGATTGTTCTTCATTTTCATTTGTTTTCAGGTATCTTTTAATATCTGTTTTGATTTTCTTCTTAACCCAGGAGTTGCTTAACAGTATGCTGTTTAATGTCCATGTCTTTGTGGATGTTGAGGGAAATTTCTTGGAGTTGATATTTATTTTTGTTCCACTGTGTTCTGAGAAGGTGCATGGTAGTATTTCAACCTTGTGAAATTTGTTTATGCTTGATTTATGGCCAAGATTGTGGTCGTTCTTAAAGTATGTTTCAGGTGGTGAGAGTATATTCTGTGGTTGTTGGGCAGAGTGTTTGTAGGCATCAGTTTAGTCCATTTGATCAAGCATCACATTGAGGTTCTCAATCTCCTTGTTGATTTATTGTCTTGATGACTGTCTAGTGTTGTGAGTGGGGTATTTAAATCCCTAGCTATGATAGTGTTGGAGTCAATATCTTTTTTTCTTTTCAAAATCAGAATTTTTAAGAGGACAGAAAAGCTCCCACACTGGGAATAGTTCCAAAGGGGTTGCCAGTCGATATCTTTTTTAAGTTTACCTAGAAGTTGCTTTATGAAAGTTGGTGCACCTATTTTGGGTGAATTTATGTTTATGATGGTTATTCCTTGTTGATAGATTGAACCTTTTATCATCATGTAGTGATCTTCCTTATCTTTTTAAAATTTTGATAGCTTAAAGAATGTTTTTTCTGATCTTAAGATGACTCCTGCATTCTTTTGTGTTCTGTTAGCCTGAAATTGTGTTTTCCATCCTCTTACCTTGAGTCTGTTAGTATCCTTTCTGGTGAGATGAGTCTCTTGGAGACAATATATTGTTGCCTTGTGATATTTTACCAATTTTTCTATTCTATGTCTTTTCAGTGGTCCATTTAGTCTATTCACATTCAGGTTAATTATTGAAATGTGAGAGTTTATTCCCATAATGAGGTTCTTATAGCATTTGTTGTTGTTGTTGCTATTGTTGGTTATCTCTCTTTTGATTATTGGGTTGATTTATGTGGGTTTTCAGTCTTTTTCCTGCATTTCTTATAAAGGACATTGTTGTTCTTTTTCCCCTTCTTCTGTGTTTAGTATTTTCTTAAGTGTTCCTTGTAGAGCTGGTTTGGAGGCAGCGTAAGCTCTTAGGGATTGAATGTCTGGGAAATATTTTGATCCTCCCTCACTGATGAAGCTTAGCTTAGCTGGGTATGTAATTCTTGATTGAAATAGTTTAATTTTGAGAACTTTGAAAATTGGACTCCAAGCTCTCCTAGTCTGAAGTGTTTCTGTAGATAAATCTGTTGCTGTGTGAATTGGTCTTCCCCAGTATGTAGTCTGACTTTTTCTCTTGCTGCCTTTAGGATTTTTTCTTTTATACCTACTACGTGTAAGCAAATTACTATGCATCTAGAAGTTGGTCTTCTCACTTGTTGTCTTGCAGGAAATCTCTGAATCTCTTGTGTTTGAATGGTCACATCACTGATGAGATTACAGAAGTATTCTTGGATAATTTCATGAAATGTTTGTTCCAGTGTGTTCTCTGTCTCTTTATCTGCCTCAGGGATTCTGTTTAATCTTAGGTTTGACCTCTTGAAATAATCAGTTATCTCTCGGAGGTTTTTATTCTGTCTCTTTAAGCTTCTCTTATATGTTTTTAACAGTTTGAGTTAGTTCTGTATTTTTGTCCTCAGCCTCTTAGAATCTTTCTTCTGCTTACCTAATTTGCTTCCCATGTGTATCAGCTTATTTATTTCATTCTCTGTATTCTTTATTGCTGTTGTCTCAGTTATCAACTCCTTCATCCTTTCCTCTAGTCTCTCCTTAATTATATTTATTCTCTCTATTAATGTCTTGATATCTTGGTTTGTGGTTTGAGACCATTCATTCTTGGGGCTCTTCTTTGTTTGCATTCTAAAGTCTGTATTCTCAGTGTTTGTTCTCCAGGGGTCTGTGTGAGATCCATATTCTTCTTTTGGCTTTGCTTCATTTGTGTAGATTTCTTCCCTCTTCCTTTTTTTTTTAGACCTCTTCTTTAGTTCTGCTATTGAGAGATGGGGAGGCTAACTTTTACTAGTTTGCTCAAGCTCCTATTCTTCCTTATGTGGATCCTCTGACTTTGTTCAATTCTGAAGCTGGACTGTGGATTGGGGGCTGAGCTTTTTGCAGTTTTGAGATTTAATTGAGAGGGAAACTGTGATTTAAAAACTATCTGCAGATCCCAGAATCCCTAACAGGTGTGTGGGTTCCCTGGAACCCACTTCCCACTGTCTTACACTCTGTCCATGCAGTGATCATATAGGTTTGCTCCCTGGAAGCAAAATGAAGTAAGAAAAAGGAAAAGAATGGAAAAAGGACAGAGGGGAGGAAGGTGGAGATAGAAAAGAATAAGAGGGAAAACAGACAGATGTGTCAACTAACAAATGAAAAGAGACACAAACAAAGACAGAAAAGATTTTTTTAAAGCTAAAATATATAATCATAGAAGCACATAAACTGAAAAAAACCCCACTATTTATGAACTTTCCCACCAAAAATACCCATACACAAACAGAAAGTCTTTAAAAACAGCAATAAAATAACAGAAACAAAGTATAAAAACATAATCAAAACAGATAGAAAGTGAGAAAAAAGAAAATTAAAACAAACAGCAAACAAACAAACAAATATGAGCAAAAGAAACGGACAAATAGAAAGCAAAACTCACTCTGAGGTCATTCCTGTAAATCCAATTTCCTTTCAGCTCTGATCTTCAGCCAATCCCCTCTGCTCTCAGTGCAGGATAATAGAGTTATTCTCAATGTGGGTCAGATACCCCATAGACTACTGTGGGAAGAGGGTGGGTCAGATCTGGACTCACCTGGCTTGCTACCTGTCACATCTCCCACTAAATCTGACATGTCTGTGTCTGATCCAGTGTGGGGTAAGGGCTTCTGTCTCAGAGTTTGATGAGATTACCTCTAGGTCTCAAGTTGGAGGCTGGATGGAGCTGGGCAGGGCAATTCAGGTATCTGCCTGGTCCCAGCATAGAAAAAATGGCTCCAGTTGACATTTCCTCCCCACTGGTGTGGTTCCTCTCCAACTCTTTCCGAATCTCTCTCCACAGATAAGATCCGGATTATAGCTGCTTTGCTATCCCAATTGATCGTTTGGGCACAGTGCCGGGTGATGAGAGTCAATTGTATTTAGCATGCTCTCCTGAGGAGAGTCCCAAGAACAGCAGACAATCCTATGCACTTGGCTTCAATCTCAGAACTGTGGGGGGTTGTAGTCACCTCCAGAAGAGATGTCTGAATGTATGAAACTGAGTCTCCCCTTGGACAGATTTCTACTTACCCACCAACACACACCAACTCACACAGAGAGTCTTTATGGACACTCTTTTGGGGAAACTTTCACAAACTTTTTTGACTTTTCTTGTTGCCTGCCATCTTGCTGAAAAATCCCCACAGCTTTTTAAGTAACAAATTCACTTCTGTGAATTTATACAAAAGATCATTTAGAACGGGTCTAAAATAATATAAAAATAAGAATATTTATTCTTTTGTCACTTGTAAAAATAAACTTTGACTTTTATATTCATCAGTAATAGACTAATCAGGTTATGGTACATTCAACAATACAGTGCATGAATAAAAAAGCATGAGGGATCCCTTCATCAACTGATATAGAATAATCCCCAAAATTTATTGTGAAATGAAAAAACAATGTTAATCTATGTTAGATAAATTGATAAAAAAGGGAGAGTTAACAAAATATTCATCTAATTTTGTTTATTTGCATATATTTCTAAAAAATGTAAAAGAAATGATAACCTTGGGTGTCTCTAGGAATGACTGCTGGAAGTTCAGGAAACAGACAGAGAATTATCATACACAAAATCCCAAATAAATAAAAAAGAACAGTTTATACTTATAGCAGAATGCCAACTAAAATACTTAGTGATGATGGAGTTAGAAAATTATAAATGGATATAAAATTAGTAGAAAGGTTTAACTGGGCAAATAATAAGTATATTGACTTAAAAACACCCTCACATATTACTTATTGATTGTAAGGACAAAACCATAGCAACTCTATAGTGGAAGACTTTGGCAGGTACCAATTTTATAAAATACTCAAAATAATTGTTATTAACATTGTCATGAACCAACAACATGTATCGCTTAATATAATCCACTGAGAAGAATACAAAGACACTCTGGCAAACAATGCATGACCTTAAATTTAAGCAAGATAGATATCAGAGAAATTCACACTGAGGGATGTACAATAAAATAACTGACCCACATGCACTTCAAAAATATTAAGGTCAACAGAACTGCCAGATTAAAGAAGAATACACAATATAACTAAGTACAATCTTAGAAAATGATTAAATTCTAGATAGTATATAAATGTAGGCATAAAGATATTATGGAAACAACTCATACCTTCTTTTATTGGGTTCTTATTCTTTATTATTATTGAGTTATTTGAGTTATATATTTTATAGAGAAGTCTTTTGGAAGAAATACAATTTCAAATAATTTCTCCTAGTCAATGTTTTTCATATATTATCTTAACTGTGCCTCTTGAAGAATAGAATTTGTTCACTTTAATGATGTCTAATTTATTTTTTGTAGATTTGTTTACATATCAATATAAAGTTAGAATGAACCCATGCAATTAGATTTTGAAAGTTGTCTAGATTATAATTGGGATAACACTGAGTCAAAAGTATCACTTCAGGATACTTATTATTTTCTTATTATTATCAAGGCCCCCAGTCCATGAAATTTTATTTTATTTTTTGAGTTTTTGTTACATTTTTTGCATCTTTATCTCTTTTAAAAATGGTTTTCAGTCATTAGTCCGGATACATATTTTACTAAATTTATTCCCCAATATTTTGTTTTAGATGCCATTTAAAGTTTTTAAATATATCATTCCATTTTTGGTGAGAGTTTATAAAACTGCACCTGGCTTTTTGTCTTTTAATGTTAAATCAATATCTTTTTGTTTTCAGTAAACATTATTATTTTTTCATTTTGCTGGATTTGAATTTCTGAAGTTTTAATTATTTTTGTATTTATGTTCATGATGAATATCAATCTGTTTTCTTTGCATCTAATATTAATCTGGCTTTGTTAAAAACAACAACAATAACAAAAAACAAAGCAATGTTGGCCTAGTAAAATGATCTGGAAAATGTTTCCTTTTTATGTTCTGAGAAAATTGTATAGAATTGGTATATTTCTTTTTTTTCAGTGATTGGTAGTATCTCCAATAAAGCCTGTCTGTGTCTGGAGTTTTCTTTGTGGGCACACACAAATATTTAACAGTGATGTCATTTTTAAAATAGATTTAGGAGTAGTAAAATATTCTTTTTAGACTTCTGTCAGTTATGGTAAGTTTTGTTCTCAAGGATCTAGCTAATTTTATGTAAGGTGTCAAATATTTTGAGAAACAATTGTCAATTATATTGCCTTTTTATTTTACTATTCAAATTATTTATCATCTATAGTGATTCTCACTCATTAAATCCTGATATTGCAAATTTCTTTTCTCTCTCTTTCTCTCTTCTGATTTACTTCATATATGTCCTGTTTTTTCTTTTGTTTTGTTTTGTTTTTTTGAGTTGGAGTCTCACTCTGTCGCCCAGACGAGTGCAGTGGCCGCTCCCAGCCACCACAGCCTCAACCTACTGGGCTCCGGCAATCCTTCCGCCTCAGCCTTCCGAGTAGCCGGAATTACAGGAATGCGCTACTACACCCAGCTGAATTTTGATTTATTGTAGAGATGAGGTCTCGCTGCCCAGGTGGGTCTAGAACCCGCGGGCTCAGGCAATTCACTTACCTCAGCCTCCCAAAGGTGCGGAATTACAGGCTGAGCCACCGAGCCTGGCGATATGTCCTGTTTTATAGTGGCTTTTGGTGAGTGTGAAAAGTCCAGTATTATTTATTTTATTCTGGTCAAATTGGAACATATAATGATTTTTAAAATTAAAAGCTGAACAATTCATTGTATCTCAGTAAAAGTGTTATTTTTTAAAGAATAGCTTTTCTCCCTTTTAATCTACATTAAAATACAATTATTTTGCAAATAGACATATAAGTGTGTCTAGTGTAGCAGATGAAATGTTGGGCAAGTTCTTTTAGGGATATTCCTAGTCACGCCAGGAAAGTGAGGAAAGAAGCCTAATTCCTATCTAAGAACTTCTATATTGCAACAGAAAGATATCAGGAAGTAACTGACCAGAAATTTTCATTAAGGGGAAATACATATGACATTTGGTTGAACCTTACCAGTTCCTTTCCATCTTCACTGTCGCTTCATTTCTACAACATGAGGGTTATGTTTATTTATTAGGGAATTTGATGCTTTGTAGTATGAATTGATATATTACATGACTTGTGGAATTCAAGGTCTCAAATTATTGTGACAATTGAAAAGTGTAAATATATATATAATTTTGCTTGGGTAATATATGTAATATGGGTTGTTATATATATATAATTTGCTTGGTTTCTTCCATTGGTTCTTCCAAAAAACAGGTCTTATCACAGCTCTTCTTTCTTTCCAGTTAACTACTTTACACACTTCAAGAGACCAGTTTTTGGATTCTGGGGCAGAATGTGGAATATGATTTCTCATTCTGCCCCACAGTGAGTATGTGGGACAGAATGAGAAATGAGTACACATTGTGTAAAAAAGAAATCAGCAAATAAGTATGAGAAGAGAAATAAACAAAAACTATATTAGCTGTTAGAGCTAACTGATCCCCAACTCTTGCTAGTAATCTTTGTGGTATACTTATGCTATAAAATAGCTAGTCTAATGGTAGTTTTAAAACCTTCTTGAAATAATCCATAAAAAGTAAGATACCAATTACTAATAGTAGAAATTCAAGAAGGACCATCATTATTGATCTGTGGATATTAAAGGGATAATAATAGAACATTGTGACCAACTCTCTGCCCCCAAATTTAATAGCAAATGAAATGGACCAATCCATTGAAAGACCACATGTACACACACACAGAATTCACAAAAGGAAGAACAGGTTATCTAATTGGGCTTAAAATTACTCAATATATTTAATGAATTTTTAACAATCTTCCATGAAAGAAAGCATCAGACCCAGATAGTTTTATTGGTGAATTCTAACAAATATTTAAAAAGAAATTAAACCAATTTTCTTCCAAAAAATATAAGCAAAGAAAACTCTCTCTAATTCATTCTATGATGCCAGCATTACCCTGATACCAAATCAGATAAAGACATTACAAGAAAGGAAAACTACAACCAATAACTCTTTTAAACATAGACGCAAAAATCTCAACAAAATCTCAAATAGCCTCTAACAATGTATAAAGGTAATTATTCACCCCAATCAAGTGTGATTTATTCTAGATGTTCTACTTTGCTTCTACATTAAAAAATAAATTAATTTAATTTATCACATTAATAAGGTAAAGAAGAAAATAATATGATAATATCAATTCATGTAGCAAAATCATTTGACAAAGTGCAGCACCAATTTGTGGTAAAAACACTAAACAAATGAGGATTAGGAGAAAATTTCCTTACCTCTTTAAGGAACATTTATAAAAACTTCCAGCTAATAGTATGATTAATGGTAAGAAATTGGTTTTTGTTTAACCTAAGGTAGTGGACAAAGTAAGGATGTTCTCTCTTACCACTCCTTTTAAAGATTGTATTGGAAGTAGTAGCTAAAATAGTGAATAAAGAAAAGGACGTGTGTGTGTGTGTGTGTGTGTGTGTGTGTGTGTGTGTGTGTGTGTATGCACATGTGTGTATAAGAAATTCAACTGATTTTGTCTGCAGATGACATAGTCATCCATTTATGGAATCCCAAAGAATCAAGATAAAAATTCCTGTAATTAATAAAAATTATAGCAAAACCACAGGATTAAAATTAGCATAAATTCAAATGCTTATTGATTTTATTTACACCAGCAATTTACATTAGCATTTTAAATTAAAAACATATTATTTATATTAACATAAAATTTTTAAGTATAAATCTAGCAAATATTCATAAAAGCAATATGAGGAAAATCATAAAACTCTGTTTAAAAACCAAAGAAGAGCTAAATAATTGGAGAAATATTCTATGTACATTGATTGCAAGATTCAATATAATTAAAATGTCAGTTATTCCCAACTTGATCTGTGAATTCAGTGCAATCTCAAAGTCCCAACAAGTTATTTTATAGGTACCTATAAAGTGACACTAAAATTTATACAGAAAAAAATGCAAACAATTAAACATCAAAAAATTCCACAACACTCAACACAACACTAAAGAAAAACAAAATTCAGAAATGGATTTTGTTCAACTTTAAGGCTTATATAAACCCAAGATGATCAATATAGTGTGGACTTAGTGAAAGAACTGAAGTGAAGGCCAAGAGATCGACCATACACATCTGCAAATTATAGACTTCCTCTTCCAACAGGTAAAACATGATGATTGAAGCAAGGTATTAAATAGATCTCATACGTTCCCCTCGTACATGGGATTAAAGAAACTCAGGAAATTGTAGAAAATGTGGAATGACAACATAAACAATAAATACCATCAGCACACAAAAAAACAAGGCAATTCTGTTTTGATATATGTATACATTGTGAAAAAATTACCTATGTATCAAACCATCATGTTGTACACCTTAAATAAATGCAAATTTTATTTGCCAATAATGCGTCAATAAAGCTGGAGAAAAGAAGTTAAGGCAATTATGAAAGATAACATCAGAAAAAAAAAGATCTACAGACAAACTAGAGAAAATATGCAGAAGATTATTCAGATAATGATTATGAAACAAATGAGCAAACAAACAAAAACACTAGGAATTACCAAGCAATGAGAAAAATATGAATTCAGAAACAGAAGTGCCAAACTCAATAAACAGAAAGATACATTTTTAAAGAAATAGACTTGGTAGAATAAATTGAAATGGAATACAGAATAAAAATATAATACTCTCACTACAAATTAGAAGAAAATGATTGTGTATGATGAAATAAGATACTTTAGAATTTAAATATCTTATTGTCATAAATAACATATAAGGATATTACACACACACACAAAATAAAAATCCAATTATATCAATTATATATTATTTTGGTAGATATTCAAAACGTAGGTGAGAAATCCTTCTCAGATATTATGGTGGACTGATTAGTTGCCTAACAGTCAAAACAGAGAGAAAATATAATTGCTTGCACAAATTATAGGACACACAAAATATAAAATTAAACAGTATTTAAAAGATATAGAAGCAGTTTTTGTAAGGGAAGCTGAGAGAAAATTTTCTAGTGAGTTTTCACAAAGAGGATTTTCTCATCATTCTTCCTTCATTTAATGTAACACATTTATTAACAGTGAGGTTTGCTACCATGCTCTCTAGTAGTAGACATAATACTTTCTGAAGGGGATTCACATTGAAAAAACTGTGAGCATACTCATGAGTTTTAATTTCAAAAGTTGATGAGAGGGAGATCTCACCTGTTTTTACAGAAATATTTGGTACAATACTGACAAATGTGCATTTCAGAGGTAAGTAAAAGATGACTCTTTGATACCTGAGTTCAGTTAAAAACTCAGGAGATAACTAAAGGCTCTATCTTTATCAAACGAGATTTTTATTATTTTCTCTTCATTTGCAGTAGGAAAACCTAGAATAGGATTATAACTAACTGGAAAATATTCACCATTTTGAAATTAAATTTGGTAACAAAATACAACCACCATTTATTGTATCTATTTTCAAATACACGAACATATGTTTGACTACTGAATTTAGCATAATTGTGTTTATAATATAACAATGATATGTATTTACATTTACCTCAAAGTACTATTACAAAATTTAAGAACTTTTAAAAGCTTTATTATGGGTTCTTTTTGTATTACATTTCTAGCAAATCAGAATTTGATGAATTATTTAGTAAGAGTTGGTAAACCAATCCCACAAACCCTGCACATAAAGTAATTCTGATTCCATAACTGTATTTTTGACAAATGACTTCTGCTTACATGATTTATTAACTGAATGTGGAACAGACCTACAGCAGCAGAGTAGTAGGCCTCCTTTGCACTTGGTTGTGTCTTTGTATTCCGAGAGGAGAAAAGCAGAAAATATAACTTATGTCTAAGAATAAGTTGGAAAAATATTATGTTTGTGTTAAGTTGACAGCATATGGACCATCAACAGAAAATAAAGAAAAAGCAATAAAGACACACAAAGTTTACTTTTATCTTCAATCATTAAAATTATTTGTGTCTGCTGAGGAAATTTTTAAAAATCGCCATTAGAGCTAACTGGAAAATATTAAACTATAAACCACAAAGTGACTTTTCACATTGTAAACTTAGTTCCAAGGGGTTGCAGTCAGTTTAGATTTAGAGGCCACAACACTACTACTGTGGATTAATCAAATGTTAGGAAACAGTGTTTGAAAATGGTAAAGCTGAAAAGCTATAGCATGGAGCTACTTTAGTTATCTTCTTGAAAGATTCTCTTAGATCCAAGGATAATCAAGTTGTAGGTATTTACATGTTTTGAGAGCCTTCATCAGGTGATAGTTCACTATAGTACATGAAATTATGTGATTGGGACTGGTGTCGTAAGTGACTCACACTTGTAATCAACACTTTGGGATGCTGAGGTGGGAGAATCGCTTGAACCCAGGAGTTAAAGACCAACCTGGGCAACATAGTGAGAGCTTGCTCCACAAAATAAATAATAACAATAACAATAATAATAATGATAACAAGCCTGACAAGGGTGCCAGTAGTCCCAGCTACTTGGAAGATTTAGGTAGGAGGATCACTTGAGTCCACCAGTGCAGTGAGCTCAATGTTGCCACTGCACTCCATCCTGGATGACAGATTGAGATCTTGTCTTAAAAAAAAGTGTGATTGATCAAAAAATATTCACTCAAAACTTCATTGACATAAAACAAAAAAATTTCAGAAAGTAGAGGACTTAACAGAACAAATAACACAAGATCCTTTAACAAACAAATGGTAAAAAAAAGTACAAAAATGTTTGAGATGCTATGTCATTGTAATGTATATCTATTTTGATTTATGATTTGAATAATAGATCATACATACTGAAATGTTTCAAAATCATCAGTGAAGGATGAGTCCGTAGAGATATAGATAAAATAAAATTGTTTGTAAATTGGCAATTTTTGAAGTTAGATGATGAGTATATATGAGAGTTTACTATACTGTTCTCTCTTTTGTATATGTTAGAAATTTTCGAAAACAAAACAAAAATACTCTTTCTTGATACTGCAACAGAGAAAAAAGTTCTATAATGTGTATGAGAGAAATGAACCTAAGAATAGACACTCATGAAAGACTCCTCCACCAAGGTGACCATTTTATTTGTAACTAAATAATAAGTAGAACTAAACAAATCTAGATGATATATGAAAAGTATATAAGTGAAGGTAACAAAATATGTGGAAAACCTTGAAGTGGAGAGCAGTGAGGTAGGTCAGTGAGGGGCAAAACAAACAAACAAATACCAGTAATGACTTGGCAGATAAGTGGGCATGAGGTAATGAAATGAAAATTTGTGAAGGTGTGAATGAACAGCCAGTTTTCCCCATGGGATATTTGATGAGTTCCAAGGGTATACTTAGAAGGCTGGAGGATAAGGATGACTCTTCTGAAAGGCAGAGGGGAAGGAAGCTCTTATAATCTTTTAGTGCTTTATAGGCAAAAATTTCTAGAGGGAGGGGCTTGCCTTGAGCACACACCTTGTCTTTTCATCAAGACAATTGCCCTTTTGAAACTTCCAAGAAGGACCTAAAGAGCAAGTCAAAGCATCAGGAAGGGAAGACATGACTATTCTTCATTATTTTTTTGAGATGAAAGAATAGAAACACACAGGGGTTTGAATGAAAAGCCAGAAAAGTCTCTGCATGAGGAATAGGCACAAATCAGAATTGAACTGACCCTTACTACAAACATCGACCCCATTCTGATTCAAATCAATCCCATTTTGCTTGAGGGAACCTGCCCCTCAGCCATATCTAATCCTAAAAAACAAAGTACATAAAATATAAAAATCACTGTACAGATTTTAGAATATATGACAAGCAGAATATAATATCAATGAATTTGAGAATAGTCAATGGATAAAAATCTAAATTTAAAAATATAATAAAAAGAAAACAAAACAGAATAAGCACGTCAAATATGTGAATAAGAAAGATAAATCATTACACATTTTATAGGTTTTTTTAATCAATATTTTTTATTATGATATTGTGGGATACAGTTAAGGGTTAGGTATACAAATATGATTCGTTCAGGCACCCTTGTTGATAAGAGGTGTCTCCCCGACATTTTGTAGGTCTTGAAAATACCCAATAATACCTTAAAAATCTTTATGAAAAATAATTTACAAGTAAAATAAAATTTTCAATTTCTTTAAATACATAGTTTGTCAAAATTGAAATAAGAATAAATAGCAAATCTGAAGTCTAATATTTGATTAATAAATGTATCAATTTAAAAATATCTTTACACAGAAAATTCTAGCTCCAGATGATGAGGAATTCATTGGTAAATTCTTTCAAACATTTTTGCAGAGAATGGAGAAAGATAAAACATGTACCAAACTTGTTTCAAAATACCAGGGTTATAGCTTCATAAAGCATGACAAAATTTTCAACATGGTAATAATAAATCAAATCCAATGTTATACAGAAAAGATAATGCATTAAGACCAAGTGGATTTTATAACAAGAATTCAAGTTTGTTTTACCATTTAAAAATCATTGCTATGATTTACCACATTTATAGAATAGAGAAATATGCTAATCACACTAAATAGGAAGAGAACATTTAATAAAATTCAACACATACTCATCTAAATTCTTAGAAAATAATTAGAAAACTTTCTAATTATGAAACATGTTATCTACAAAAGCCTATATCAAACATCATACTCAATAGCAGAGTATTGAAATTTTTCAATTTGAGTTCAGAAACAGATTAAGGATAACTTCTATTTTTTCCTTCAATTTACCATTGTACTGGAGACATGACTGCTATAGTAGAAAAACAAAATTGTTTACAAAGATTGGAAAGGAAGTAAAGATTCGGAGGAACTAGACTATTGCTTACTGAATGTGAGCTTAACTACATAGAAAATATTCCCTGTTACTTCCTAACCCCCACCAATCAAAAATGTCCAAGTGACTTATCAAGTTTTCTGAATAAAAGATCAGTATTAAAAAGTCAATGGAATTCTTATATGTTAACAATAAATAACAAGAAAACAATACTCATAATAGCATGGAAAATCAAAATTGTAGGACCAAAATGGAATATTATACAGTTTTGCTATATAATAAAAAAGCAAACTATTACTGCATGTAATAAGAAGGATACATTTTATAGATGTAATATTGAAAAAAAGAGACAAACACACAAAAAGTTACTAAGATATAATTCCATTTACATGGAGCTGAAAAACAAACTAATCTGTGCTAGTTAGATCTGGATAGTGGTTACTTTAGAGGAGCAAGTTGGGAAGCTGGCAATGATTCATGTTCATGTAGGTGGTGACTATAATACGACCTTATAAATGTGCAAAAGTTGTTACACTGAACACTTAAAACTTTTACTTTTTAGTGTATGTGTATTACTTTGATAGGGATACTATAACAAATTACCACAGACTGGGTGGCTTAAGCAACAGAAACATATTTTCTCAGAGTTCTGTAGGTTAGAAGTCCAAGATCAAAGAGTTGATGAGTTTGATTTCTCCTGAGGCCTCTTTCCTTGGCTTGCAGATAACTGCCATTTCACCATGTACTCATCTGGTCTTTCTTCTGTATGGGCATATATCTGAGCCCAAATTTCCTTATTTTTATAAAGATTTCATTCGTTTTTGATTAAGGCCCTATGAAATAACCTAATTATATTTTAATTACCTCTGTAAAGCACCAAATGCAGTCACATTCTTAGATTTTGGGAGTTAGGACTTCAAAAATTTGAAGGGACACAATTAAGCCTATAACAGTGTATATTTATAAATCAACAAGTAATAAAATATGTAAATTAAAGTAAAAATTAAAAAGGAAAGTAGAAAATTAAGTAAATAAAGACTGAAATGGAGCAGTTTGAAAGTTGGATGGAAAAAATGAGTTTGTGATACCAGAATGTCCGTGGGAAAATGGTTTTTGAAAGGAGGTGGTGTTCAAATGTTTCAGCTGCTCTTGAGAAATCAATTAACATGAGCACCTAGAAGCTTACATTGGTTTTATAAAAAGAAGGCCAATGTTGACCTTACTGAGAACAGTTTTACTGGAGTGGAAAAGGATAAAAGACACATTTAAGTGAGATGAATAGTGAATGAGAATGGAAAAAGCAGAATAAGAGAGTTAAAACACTTTATTTGAGGGGTTCTTCCGTTAATAAGAAATGAAATGGATGTAACTGGAGGAAAATGTGAACTTGAAAGAAGTTATGGTTTGCTTTCAATTTAGTTTCTTTGTTTTTAAGACTAGAAAAGACTTTTGTATGCTTGCTTATTGTTGCAATACATAGAGTGGTGAGGTAGAAGTTGAAGTTATGGGACAGAGACAAGGTAGTCAAGAGATAATTATGATTAAAGAGGACACACAACCACGAAAGATATGTGTTGGTGAACATGTGAAGAAATTGGAAACTTCTATACTGTTTATAGAAATGAAAACTGCTGCAGCATTTTGAAAACAATATGGAGTGTTCCCCAAAACAACTATCATAGGATCCAGTAATCCTACTTCTGAATATTTATAAAAAATAATTTAAATCAGGTTCTTGAAGAGCACTCCAGCCTGGGCAATGGCGTGACTCCAACTAAAATAATTAATTAGTTAATTAATTAGTTAATTAAAACTGAGAGGGAGAGGGCATGCTAGTCCCTGTATTCACTTCTATACTATTGAATTTTGATCAATGTGCATATATTACCTATTCAATAATTAATAAGCAAAGTAATATTAAAGTATAAATAATCAAGAGACCATCTTAAATTAGTGTCATACTTTCAAAGAAACTTTTATAAAGCTAAGGATTGTATAGGCCTCCATGTTCTGAGTATCATCAGGTCACAGACAGATTATTTAGAGTTCGATGAATTGCTTAGTTATCATGCAGACAGGAATAATTTCATTGCCCTATGCATCTTAGCATTAATACCTTATTTGGTAGCACCATACACACATGCACACACAAGTACACACTTCCATATATGTATATACATATTACATATATATAAACGCATAATAACATTTATATTAATAGAAAAGCTGCTTGAATGTGAAACATTCACCATTAGTATGTTTCTATATACTTGATAAAAAGGATAATTATATTACTGGGAGAATCAAAAGAAGAAGTCAGATACTAGGACTAACCTAATCACCACCATTCATTTCATATATTATTTCTTTTTGGTTTTTTTTTGAGTTGGAGTCTCACTCTGTCGCCCAGACTGGAGTGCAGTGGCCGCTCCCGGGCTCTGGTGATCCTGCTGGGCTCTGGTGATCCTTCCGCCTCAGCCTTCCAAGTAGCCAGAATTACAGGCATGCACTACCACGCCCAGCTGATTTTTTTGATTTATTGTAGAGATGAGGTCTCGCTGCCCAGGCGGGTCTCGAACCCGCGGCCTCAGGCAATCCACTCACCTCAGCCTCCCAAAGGCACGGGATTACAGGCTGAGCCACCGAGCCCGGCTCATATATTATTTCAATAAATATTAATAAGAACATATATGAATTGCTTTTTATCTTGGCTTTCTTTAGTTTAGATTCACTACCCAACTCCAGTTTCAATTCTTCCTAATAAATTACTCATGTTTCTTTTTTCTTTTTATTTTAAGATATGCTTTGGTGAGCCCCCAGAAGGCATGCTCTTTTATCCTTTTCCACTAATTTTCTATTTTTTTATCTAAAAAAAAAGAAAATGTCTGCATCAGTAAAATACAGTAAACTTCAAGTGGTATTTTTTTTTAAAGGGCATATAAATGTAGGTGGGATGCATATTTCTGTTGGGTGGACCCTTTTATCATCATGAAATGTGTTTATTTATAGAAATATTTCAATCATAAGTATCCTCTTTTCAATAACAGTAAAATAACACTGGTTTTCTTCTTGGTTTGTATTTGCTTGATATAACTTTTAACTGCATAACCTTTTATTTTCATTTTTCTGTGCTTGTATTTAAGGATGTTTCTAATAATCAGGGGTTAGTTAGCTTAATTTCTTCTTTTTTAATTCAGTCTATCAATTCTTATTTCAGTTAGATAATTTAGTCTATTTTAATTTAATTTATAATGTATTTGGATTGAAATCTACCATTCTTTGTTCTTTACAAACATATGTGTTTACATGTATTCTTTTTCTTTGTTCACATTGCTGCCCTTTTTGGGACATAGTTATAAATTTTAAAAATCAACCATTTCACCTCTAATAGCTTGCATGTTAATTATTTTTCAATTCACTTTCATGTTTATTCTTGTTTTATTAGAGGATATCGTAATTAGTATTGTTAGCACATTCACAATAATCAAAGTATTTTGAAAACCTTACTTATAATACATATTAAAAGCTCAAAACCATTATTACTATTATATTATTTTTTATTTCTTTAGATCTACTTATTTACATTATACTCTTTGAAAGTATATTGCTTCATCTTTTATCTGGGGCTATTTTTCTTTTGGTTAAATGTCTTCCTTTCGTATTTTAAAATTGCTCTGATACAAGCTACTACACCGTAGCATAAAGCAAAAGTCTTAGGCATTGTTCCTTTACTTTAAATTGAATAAATATTTACTTGATATGACTCTTTATTTGACTGAGAGGAAGGCCGAGGAGATGAGGGAAAAAAAAAAACAGCTTACAGCAGAAGAATGAAAGTAGACTAGCAAACAACTAATTATGTTCAAAGTTGAATAAGTACTAAATAGATGCACAGGTATTTTGGGGAAAGCATAAATTGAGAGCAGGAGTAATAATGAGAGGTGATAGAGGGCGATAATAAGTCTTGATTTTGGTATCTGCAGTTGAAGGTCCTAAGTTCATCTACTTATTAGCTTTGTGACATGAAGGGAAAACAAATAAAACTTGTCTATCTGGTCAGAGTTTCAAAATTAGAAAAAAATAACACTTCACATTATGGGAGGAAGATAAATAGTACTATATTTTTCTCTTAGCATGATGCCTACTACATAATAGAATCTTTATAAATTACAGCAATTATTTAAAAAATCAAGAAGGGCTTTATGGACATGGTATTGTGATTGATGTTGAAAAATAACTGGATTTGCTATGGAAGGAGATCAGAAGCAATCTGGCTGGTGAAGGTATTAAGGAGACGACCATGCTCAGGACACAGCAAAAAGAGAACACTGCTGAGGCTCTGCTGCCCTTAGGAGACTTGAAACTACACCACGGAGGACTTGGGTACCACAGAGAGGTAATAATTTATGAGGCTGAGGAGACAAATGTGGTATAAAATCATCAGTAATACTGTCTTTCAGGAGCATTTTAAAGACCATTTCTGAGGCTTACAGATTTCAGAGTACTGTGAGCAGGATGGGGAGCGGTCTGGAAACAACTGAAAGAATTGAAAGAAGAGGACTCTTCATGGAAAAAAGACAGAGGAGAGAAGTTGACAAAAGAGCCATTATCAAATACATACAGAGAGCCATGAGGAGGAATATGCTGGCTTATTCAATGTTGCTAAAAGCCAAAAAGATGGAAAGTATAGGTTGTAGATATGGTCAGCTAAGAAGACAACCAGAGTCTCCCAGAAATGGACAAGGATGTAGGGAATCCTTGGAAAGAATTCAGTCAAGAGTGCAATGGCTATTCATATTTGATCACATAAGTAATGTCATTGCATTTAATTGGACCAAATAGTTTTGAATGTCCTTTCTAACATTAAAGCACTGATTCTGACCAAGAATATACTTTGGCACATGACAGTCTCTTTTCTGCTATGCCTCAGCCTTCTCCTCTTCTGCCCATCTTTTTAATTTTCTTTAAAAAACATTCTAAAATCTAAAAGTCCCTCTGATTGGTACCACCTGAGATTTTTCTATCCCCAGTATGGTTTCTTTTTCAGAGTATGGTCTTCAGGTCCCCTACAGGAAAGTCATATCAGCTTATTATTAAGAGTATAACTATTCACATTCCCCATTATGTAGATTGAAACAAAGTCCACGGGGACGTGACCAGGAATATATATTATAACAAGTCACACCAGGGGATTCTTATAACCACCTTAGCTTGAGAATCATCACCCTAACCTGTTTCTCTCAAACACTTTCTGTACTTGCTAACTTTATAGAAGGTCAGCAGTGTCTAATTCTCTCATCCTAAATAAGGGAACTAGGATTCAGAAAGTTAAAGGCCTGGTCTTTGAATATATCTGGTTAGTTCTGTTCCTCTCCCATCCCTCCACCAAGCAGGAAGCAGGCAACTCTGATCACATGAGGATCACAGAGAATGCCAAATCTCATGTTCTATCACAATGAAATCCTGAAACCAATAGGTTTGCATTGCCTTCTTTCCCTGGGAGAAATCATAAAGCTGCTACTGTCAAGGATAAGTTTAGCAGTTCAGCAAGACTGATCTCTGCTAAAGCAGTGGTTCCCGATTTGGGCAGCACATAGATATCACTGGAACTTTAAAAACACATACCTATACTGGGCCCCACTGCAAGACAATTAAACCAAAATCTCTAGGACAAAGACTGTACCATTTCCCTTCTAAAAAATCCAGTTGCAGCATCACAGCTTTTGTATTCCCACAGCACTTCGTATAGAATGTTATTTTTGTACTGGTCACATTTTTTGTAGTCATTTGTGTATCAGTATCTTCATTCAACTTCCCAGTGAGTGGAGACTGTGTCATCGCTGCAGATTGTAGGCAGCCTGGACATACGAATTTTTAAAAATAAATGAAATGGTATAGAAGATCTCTGAAATAATACATGCTCTAGTATAATCTATGGTTTGGAGACTTTTTTTTTTTTTGAGTTGGAGTCTCACTCTGTCGCCCAGACTGGAGTGCAGTGGCTGCTCCCGGCCACCGCAGCCTCAACCTGCTGGGATCCGGCAATCCTTCCGTCTCAGCCTTCCGAGTAGCTGGAATTACAGGCCTGCCCGGCTGATTGTTTGATTTATTGTAGAGATGAGGTCTCACTGCCCAGGCAGGTCTCGAACCCACGGGCTCGGGCAATCCACTCACCTCAGCCTCCCAAAGGATGAACCACCGAGCCCGACTTGGAAACCTTTTATTAAAGTTTACTTTGTGCCTTCTGGGAGGAAATTTCTAAAGATATTTTTGTAAACCTTTATTTGCAAAACTAAGAATCACTCTATCATATTGTATTTACAACTCAGAAGAATTCTTTTGATTAAACATCAATAAAACTTCTAAGTCATAAACAAACCATGATTTATCACTTGTCCTAAGATTGACATGGCCATTATTCTCGATTACTACTGAACTCTCACCATTATTCACTGTGTCCCCAGAGAAAGGAAATGAGGAGAGAGTTCTGTCGTAAGAAGGAATACAATTCTTCCTAAGGTTTCATTTTGTTTACTCAAAATGTCTCCTTTGGATGATCATTTATGTCTAAAGCATTTTCTATAAAAGAAAATGGCATGTTCTGGGCAGTCCATTCAAAAGATGATTGTGTTGAGGAGTCAGCATAACTTGAGATGGCAATACAAAAGAGAGTTGCTCCAAATTAAGGGTCTGCTTCACAATCACAGAGAGGAGAGGAGTTGGAAACAAGAAGCAGGATCTTTGCTCGCTAAATCAGTCAGTCATCCTTAAAATGCTACCTCAGAAATAGTGAAAGTGATCATACTCTTAATCATCCCATAGTTGTAGAGTACTTGGCTAATATCATTCTCCCAAGAGGCTATAACTTGGATACCCATTTTGAATAACTGAAATACCATTAGCTTCTATTCATTAGATAACTTGTATATACTAGGTACTATTCTAGGTACTTTAGCACATTAATACTCACAATAATCTTGAGAGGTACCTATTATTATCCCAGTTTTACAGATAAAGAAACTAAAGCTTAAGGAGGTGAAGATTGCAAGCTTTTTATAGATTTCAGCACCAATGCTTTAATCACATGCACCATAATGGCAAAATGAAATGATACAATTAACTTTCTTGGATATATGGTGGAAAGTACTAGAAACACTTTAATAGGAATATTATCAGTGGATAAAACAGGGTCTACAATGACCAATAGAAAAGGACTGACCTGTGAGGCAAGCTTCAGGTCAGATTTCTGGTAAGCCAGGAGAAATCAAATTTCCCCACCACTCATCCCACTAGAGAAACGTTTTGATGTTAAATTATTGGTATTATGGAGTCTGTTGGAGAGCATACCAATCAGAGAAATTTCCCAGGACCTCACATAGATTGACAGAAAGTTCTGCTCAAGACTGTCCAAGTGAAAGACAGATTTCTCATCTGTGTGATAGAGTATCTGTCAGAGAACCAGATAAGTTTCCAAGGGACAGCTCCACCAGTCCCTTTTGGTCAACACAGAGAAATAGGCTATGGGTTCCATCACATTGTCAGGGAAAGAAGCACAAGTCAGCATCTAGGATATGACAATATCTTGACAATCACTTTAGGAGAGGGGAGGATGCTTCTGAGCCCTTGTTCATGTAAAGAGCTTGAGCTGGGGGAAGAATTTTGACTTTCCAAATGACCCAGAAAATAGAATATTATTTAGTGTTGTACGGGAGTTTTATTGCCACTATTTACTGTGAAGCTATTGAGCTGCCTTTCAAAACATTTAACTTCCTTATTTTGCCCACTGAATTCCTTTCTTTGAACTTAAAATTGTTTTTTCTTCCTTCTCTCCAAGATCTTTCCAATTGACCATTCTTTCTCTCTTCCTTCCTCCCTTCCTTTCTCCTTCTTTCTCTTCCTCCCTCCCTTCCTCTTTTCTTTTCCTCCTTTTCTCTCTTTTTTATTCTTCCTTCCTTCCTTCCATTCTTTCTATTCTTCTCTTCCTCTTCCTTTTTCTAATTACCATGTCTATTAGTCTAATACAGCTGCCATAACAAATAGTCACAGACCAGAAATTATAAACAACATGAATTTATTTCGTCACAGCACTGAAGGCTGGACGTCCAAGATCAAAGATGTCAGTAAGTTTAATTTCTCCTGGGATCTCTCTCCTTGACTTGTAAATACCCATTTTTTCACTATGTCCTCACATGGCCTTTTCTATGGTTGTGAACTTCCCTGGTATATTTTCCTTTTCTTATAAAGTTCTCAGTTCTGTCACATTGGAGCCCCATGCTTATAACCTCATTTAACCTTAAATACCTCTTTAAAGGTCTTCAAAAACAGTCACATTTGGTGTTAGGGCTTCAACGTATGAATTTTGAGTGCACACATTTCCGTCTATAGCACAATGTTTAAATTCTCAATTTGGGGCTAATGTATTTAATGTATTAATTGTAATGTCCTGTGGTTTGAAGCATTGCATATACACAAACCCCTACATATACAACCTAAGTTGAGTATCTTTCATTAACTTAATTTCCTGTTAGATTTTTCTTTCTTAAGGAGAAACACAAAATCAGAAAATAACTTGAGGCACCAACAATTTGAGGTACCAATAACTTTTGGTCTATAATAAGAATATAATAAGAGCTACCATGTTCTACAAAAAAGGAGGCCAAAGGAAGCTGAGCAAAATAGAAGCCAAAAAGATGGGGATGTTCTGGAGTGACAATGAGGCACAGGTAGGGTACAAGGATCTGTGTGTGTGTGTGTGTGTGTGTGTGTGTGTGTGTGTGTGTGAGTGTGTGTGACTGTGCACAGAATAAATATTTAATATTAAAATCATGGACCACATTTTCAGGAAATATTAAAGATCATTTAGATTCCAGTGTCTCACAGGCACAACCTTGGCACCAGGACACAGGCGATATGTATGCACATTTATAGTCACAAAGAAAATATCAGATTTCCACTTTCAAAACAAAATACAAAAATTTAAATGAATACCCTGTCATTTCCTCTACATTTTATCAGGAGTTCAACAGAGTAAGGGAATTTGGATAAATGGCCTTTTGCTCACACTAGACTGAAAGATCCTTGCGAGCAAAAATTCTCAGTTTTGTGGACTATTGCATGCCTATAACTTAACACAGTGCCTGACACATAGATAGAGGACAGTATTTATTAATAACTGGTTGAAGGCATACTCACAAATTACTGAGCCTTGCAGATGGGCACATCAGAATTCCATAAAATAAGACTATGGTGAAAGCCTTTCTCCATTCTGATACTGAATGATTCTTAGAAGTTATTCAAAGTTGCTTTGTAGATTTCTTCACTAGTAAAATATAACCCAAAGGTTTACAATAAAGAATGACTAAGAACTCCAGATAAAAAGAATGTTAAAGCTTTGTCCTTTCACATCCCATGATGAATGTAGCATCAAAGATACTTCTTAAAATAATCTTAAAAGCCCCATAGTAGGATTGGAGAAAAAAAAATATTAGAAAATAATTTTTGATGGACGAGAGTTACCAATTTTCTAGTAATCAGAAAGGAGGTTCAGAATTAGTTCCATACCTGCTATTAAATTATTTCAGTGTAATATTCTTAAGACACACATCAGGCACAGGAGACAATTTACATCACTAAACATTGACCTCAGCAGCGATTCTTACATATAATATAGGACAAGAGATTATAGATTAGAGTTTGGAGGAATGGTTGCCTAGAGCTCAAGAGAAAGTAAATTTCTGCAGCTGAAAATTGCATTTAGCCTTCCCAGTGGGAAAAATCTATTTCTAATTGCAACTTTTAACA
Source organism: Carlito syrichta (assembly GCF_000164805.1). NCBI lineage: Eukaryota > Metazoa > Chordata > Mammalia > Primates > Tarsiidae > Carlito > Carlito syrichta. Next base: position 72,656 of record NW_007245855.1, on the reverse strand, counting down.
TGATTTACATGACCTAAAACACAGTTTTAAGAGCCAGGCATCATTTTCATGGCTTTGATTTTAGATAATTATTTCTATAGATGAAAGATAGTCACTGTTCCATATTAATTTTGGCCATCATCAGAAGAATTTTTGATTTTCAGTTTTCTTTCTGCTTAAGAAAAAAGAAGAGTTCTCCTAAAAATTATTTTCACTGGAAAAATGATTGCTCCCAGATAATTTAGAGAGGGTATGGTCAATTGATGTAGCCTGGGCATGGGGGAGGTGGGAAGCAGGGAAGTAACCCCATGCCTGATATGTCTGTGAAGTCAGAGTCACTTACACCCACTAGTTTTAGCCAAAACTATGCCTCAGGAGTTGACTGGTGTCTCACTGAGACCACTGTTGCAGTCGCCTAACTCATCTCCTTGCTTCTACTCATGGCCACTAAATTCATCCTCCACACAACAGCCAGAGTTACATTTTAAATGAAATCCCAGTGATTTTCCCTGACGTTTAGGACAAAACCAAAATTTCATCTCAAGTTCTACTTGATTCCCATGATATATAGCTAGGAAACCTTAAACCTAGAAAGTTTACGAAAGTTTTGAGAGGAAGAGAATGTGAGCTTTAGATCTGTGTCTATGGCCACAGTTTAATAGGTTTGACCCGCAAACACAACCAGCAGGATTCCAGCAGCAACTCCCCAACTTCCTTCTGCATGTTTTTCACTCTGACCCTCTATAGAGAGCATTCAATATTTGTAAATCTCTGATAAACCTCAATTACTTTTTTCTCCAAGCTACAATTGCCCCAAGTACCTGCTCCAGAGGCAAAGATTCTGGTTCTGAAGCGGACATTCAAATCTGGGAAACTTGAAAGAAGTATTATCTTCACTCAGATTATCTTCACATTGGATTTGTTTGCATTTTTATTAAGTATTAAAAATTGACAGTGTAGGTCAATGTTCTTAAATCAGTCTGAGCTTTAGAGGCATATCAACATCAAACAAAAGACAGCTATTTGTGAATACAAGCAATCAACTTCATGTGGAAGGAAAACACCAGAAACAGACTTCAGGGAATTAATTCCAGCCTGGCCGCCTGACCACCATTTGACTTCTAGCTGCTCCTCTCATAAACTCTTCTGCCTCTCAGTCTTGCCATAGATTAACTTGTATTATTAAATCGATGCAATTAGTCTTCTTAAGAAAATGCCTTTGGAATTGTTGATTCTTCCCCTTATATATTTGATGTTATTTCTTTCTTCTACTGCTTTGGGAGCATTTGTTTGATATCAGCTCTAACATTTGTTGGATAGTTTTTCTTTTATTATTTTGGATGCATTTATTAATGTTTTTACTTTTAAAAATGCACTCTTTTAAAACTAATAAATACAATTTTTTAATATAATCATTTCTTCACATTCTCCTACTGTATACTTTAAATAGTCTCCATATTACTTATAATACCTAATAAGATAAAAATATCTAATAAGATAAAAATGCTATGTAAATATTTGTCATAATGTCTTTTTATGGGTATTAGTTTTCATTGTAGTTTTAATTTATGATTTGTTGAATAGCAGATGCAGAACACATAGATACAGAGAGCCCTATATTTATGGTGTACAACATGATGATTTTTTAAATATAGGTACGGATTGTGAAATGGATACAGAAAGCTAATTTGCACAGATACTACCTCAAAGACATCATATTTTTTGTGATGAGACCACTTAAAATCAACTCCCTTAGCAATTTTCAAGTATAAATATATTGTTATTAACTACAATCACCATTATGTACAAAAGTTCTCCTAAACTTATTCCTTCTAGCTAATTGAAATTTTCATCTTTTGACCAACCTCCCCAAGCTTCCCTCCTTCCTTGCCTGTCTGTGGTAACTACCATACTCCTGCCTAGTTCTGTGAATTTGACTTTTTAGATTCCACACATGAGTGAAATTATATGGTATTTGTCTTTCTGTGCTTGGTTTAACACATTCTTAAATGATTAATTTATCTGGCTTCTTTCTAGTGCTTGTGTCTAACAATATCAATTTCCTCTATTCACAGTTTTAATTTTGAATATTGTGTTTTTGGTTGCAATGATAATATTCATTCTCATTCTATTAAAATTAGTTTTTAATTGAATTATATTTTATTTGACCTACAAATTATTTGGACACATATTGCTTATATTTTTTAAACTATTTCAGATTGATTTTAAAATAGAGAACATACCCTTTGGTTTTTGAATTATGTAACATTTGTCAAGACATGGATAATAGTTTAACATGCAGTTCATTTACTAAAAATCCCATGTGCTTGTGAAAATAATTGTATTCTGAAATTCTTGGGCTCAGTGTTTGTCAAGTTTGTCCAGGTATGTCGTTTGTAATTTTCTTTTTCACATTTTCTATATTTTACTGAATTTTTTTGACTGTTGACTTTATCACATACTGCAATAGCAGTATTAAAGTTTTCCACCAGAATCATGTCTCTATTTTCCTGTTTATTTCTGTGCAGTTTTGTTTTACATATTTTGAAGCTATATCACGAGGTGTACATGCATTTAGATTATTACATTTCCCGGTGAATTAGCTCTGTGATCGTTATGAAATTATTACTCCTTTAATAATGATTCTTGCCTTAAAAATCTTCATTCTGTTATATAAATTTGCTACAGCAGCTTTCTTTGGGTTAGTGTTTGTATGATATATATTTTTCACCTCCTTTTCTTTTGACTTTATTTTTAAGGGTCTGTTGTAAGCAGCAAATAGGTGAGTTTTCCCTTCTCAATCTCATTGATAAGTGTGGGTTGAGTAAGATATGGTTCAACTGGAAGCTCCAATACTTATGAATGTTACCTTACTTGGGAAAAAAGGTCTTGACAGGTGTAAATATGTTAAAGATCCTTATAAGAGATCATTTCAAATTAGCCAAGTGGACCTTAAATCTAATGACACGTCTTCATGAGAGATAGAAAAGTAGAAAATGCAGGGAGGAGAGGAGACGATCATGTGACGTTAGAGACAAAGATTAGAGTTATGCAACCACGAACCAAAGAATAACTTCTAGAGCTACCAGAAGCTGTATGATGAATGAAAAGCTTCTCCCTTAAAATACTTGGAACTCAGTTGATGTCTTGATTCTGAACTTTGGGCCTCCAGAACTGTGAAAAAATATGTCTTTATTGTTTTAAGCTAAAAGGTTTGTTTTAATTAATAAAACATTTTCTCTTAAAAAAAGGAATGCTTAGACTTTTATTATTAACATGATTATTCATATATTTTTAAATGTTCCATCTTTTATTACTATTTGACCTGCTTGCTCAGTCTCTTTTCTCTGCTTCCTTGAATTCTTGTAGATTGAATTAATACATTTTTATTATTCATTTTCCTCTATATTATCTTATAGGATGATATTTTATAGTTTTAGTGGTACACTTGACATTACATAATGTATCTAAACAATACACACTTTAGTCCCTTCCAAATAATTCAAAAATCTTCAGATTTTAGTTTAAAGTTATTCTGACTTTAGTATACTGTCGTTATATACTTTGTTTACATATTTTAAACTTCACAATGTATTTTTTTGTGTGCTTACAGTCAGTATGTATTTAGATTTATGTATATAATTTTCTTCTTTCCTTCATGCATATTTTACCTTTTTTCTTAGACTTTTTTTTTATTCTGCTAGAAGAATACTTCTCTGGTGATTTTTTGAGATATTTGTTGTTTTTGTTGTTTCATTTGGTTTTAGTGTAAATCTGCTGCTAATGGAATTTCTCTGGTTTTAAATAAATATATATATATATATTAATTTTTTCTCAATAGACAATTTAAGATAGGTATTTATATGCTTTAACTAATTAAAGTCATCAGGCACCTGTTTTCTCTCTTCTAGTGTCTCTTTAGGAAGTTAGTTATAGCTCTCACTGTGGCTTCTTAGGAGAAATATGGACCTTTATGTGGTTATGCATAAGATTTTCTCCGCTTTTGCCTTTAATCAGGATGCTCTTTTGTAAATTTTTTGACTTTTTAAAAATTTCTATTGAAATAATGTTATTGAATATGAACCTTGATGATTTCCATCAGTTTGAGGAAAATTCACTGCCACTATGTCTGTCACAATCCCTCATCCACCACATTTCTGGATTTCAATTCCATGAATACTAGAACTTTGTAACAAATCCCATATATGCTACATCTTCCTTTTTTGCATTTTTAAATATTTTGTCTTTATGTTCATAAACCTTTATGTGTCCCACAGTCCTCACTTTGCAGGTCTCAATACATTCACATATTTATTTATCTCTCTCTTTCTTTCATCGATTTCTAATTTTCTCCAAACTATTTTGTTGATACAAGTGGGCATATCAGTCACAATTAATTAAGACATTGCTAAAAAAAAGAAGACCTTAATACTAATTTTAAAAAAAGTTGTAGTGTACCTATTTAACTACTCATTTCCTAGCTTCCTTTAAGGTAGGCATTCTGACTAATGAAATATGTAAATAAAAGTTCTTTTTTTTGGTACAACTTCTAGAAAAACCTCTTAAAAGAGTTGACTAGCACCTTTTGTCCTACTCCTTTAGGCTGTTTAGAACATAGGCATGATTTCCATTATTTCAATCGTCATCTTGAGACACAAAGCACATTTCAAATTCAAGATATGTGATGTGAATGGCAGAAAAGAAAAGTACAAGACTGATTTCTAGTAAATATGAGTCTATGCTACTGGCTGTTAATTTTCATTTTTTAAAGCTACTGATATTTCCATAATCTGTTATGAAGAGCTGAGTAAAAGTTTACCTGAATATAATTTTACAGAACTATTCATGCTAAAATAAATATGTTATTCTTATTTTGAAATAAACAGGATTTCGTACATCAGTCAAGCAATTGAACTACAATACTGAAATTCAGGATATATTTTCCCACCAAAACAAACAATCAAGTATAAATGAATGACCTGACTTTAACATATGAGTTGTTTGGAAAAATGCTTATACAAAAGTAATTTGTTTATTGGTATATTTTATTTAGCATATTACTTGTCATTTCCTTCACTGGTATTTCTATACATGACTTTGCTGTCTTCTCTTCATCTTTTTTCTGTCATATTAGGTTTGCTTAGTGTTCTATACATATTTCTTCTACTAATGATATGAGTTGTGTAACAGTTAACAGCTTACATTATTTACAGTCTTTGCTTTTTAGAGCAAAACAGGAAGCCATCAAGTGCAGTGATTTATTCAACTGCAGTATACAAGGTACTCCATTCCTGTTAAGGAAAGACAACTGTTGTGATTATTTAATGATATGTACCATGCCTATTATTAGCTACTTATTGATATATGAATACTTGAGATCTACTGATTCTAGTACCAGTGAGAGCAACTCATTTTTCAATTAAACCTAATTGGCAATACTAGTATATTCAGAAAAAATTAATGCTTCTAATTAGATTTATTGGTTGGTACCATTCTTGCCAGATCTCTTATTGACATATAATCTATATTAATGTCAAGGTGTTATATTTCTAGTTGCAAGATAAAGCCTAACCTCTAAGAAGCCAGTCTACAGGAATAATAAAAAGGAAAGCTGATATGCTGACAATAGTAATTTACATACAATTTTTGAAATCACACTTTGGAAGAATCAGGAATCTGAAAAATGTTGCTGAGGAGTCTGTCATCCACGGTCTTGGAGGAGTAGAGACTAGATATGAGCTTTAAAATATATAACTTCTCTTTACCTCAGAGTTGTCAAACGTGTAAGCCCAAAATGGAACAAGATATTAGAGCAGAGTGTTTAAGTACTCCATCTTTGATTGGAATTTAGATGGAACATTTATCAGAGAACAGTATCTTCCAACTCCCAAAATTCTTAATTTTTAAATTGGTGAAAATTACATTCTATTTTGAAAGCTAAATAACACTCAGAAAAACTCAAAAGTGTTGGGTTCTGGCACTATCCTCATAGGACCTAGCATTTTTTAGAACTTTATCATTCTGCCAGATATGGGTTCAAAATGCTCTGCATTTTTAAAAAATTTACTGAGAAGATATTTACTATGTTGGGAGAAATGCAACACAGAAATTAGAAAGGTTTGTAGATACTATTTTTTTTCCTAGATCCTCAGCTACTATAAAATTAGAACTTTTTAAATTCTACTACATCTACCTTGATACCTACTCATTGTGAATTAATATGAATTATTTAATTTTTTAGTCTAATTTTCTTTCCTTAAAATATTGGATAATAATAGTATTGATTTTATTGTGTTTTCAAAGTTAAATAGGTTAAGGCATGTTATTTATTGAAAACAGAAACTGAAAAAGAGAAAATAAAATCTGAGTGTTAGTGATCATTATCATCATTATATTAGCATTATAACTGTGATCACCACTGCAATCATCATCAGCAACATTCTCTATCATCTGTCTATCTATCTATCTATCTATCTATCTATCTATCTATCTATCTATCTATCTACTCCTTTTTCCAACTGTCATCATCCTCATCATTGTTCTCCAGTCTTGATTTCTGAGTTATACATAATAGATTTTTCAATAGCAGAAGACTTGTTGCCTTTGGAAAGTAGTCTTGCCATATATCTTTCTGACTAGATGACAAAGGCTTTTTCTTTCTACATGAGTAAACGAAATTAACCCTATTATTCTGTTTACAAAAGTTTGGACCATAAAATGGTCATGAGCTGAAAAATTGCACACTTGCTGAAAATGCATATACGTGTTAGAAGAAAAAAATAGATAAAACACATTTAATTGTGTTTACTTGAGTATTAAAGGATTCATAAATCAGGCAGCACTTAAAATCAGAAGAAGTTCAGAGAGCTCCACTTTAGCAGCTTCAGCAGTGAGCTTTTACAGACTGAATGCAGAAACAAAGCAAGCAAATCAGTGGGTTGGTCAAAGTGAAGCATTTGTTTTATTAGTGTATGGTTAAGTGGAAAGTTCCTAGTTATATAACTAATGGTTGTTTGTTGCTGATTGACTGAAGCTCAGTTTAATTTGTTTTCAAAATTGATGAGTTACAAAGAATGTCTTCAAGTTAAATTTCAGTTTGCTTGTGTAAACATTTCTGGATACAGAAACAACCCCAGACTAATGACCTCCTGCTTATTTTTATTTTTATTTTTTGAGAGAGAGAGAGAGAGGGAGAGGGAGAGAAAGAGAGAGAGAGAGACACACCAACCACCGACTATGGCAACACCCTTTCCCCAAGACAGTCTTTATTCCAATCAGGCTCTTATCTGGACATTTCTCCTTATCTACTGCCTGACTTTTCCATTAACTTAATTCTGCAACCATCAATCCTGATGTGATGGAAACAATTAGTACAATACGGTCTCCTTACTGCCACAAGAGTCCCTATATTTATAGGCTTCTTATCAGTCCCATCTGACTAAGCTGGCAGCCAGCTCCTATTTATTAGAACAACAGAGGTACCTTATTTAACCATTCAGTTTTTTGCCCTGCATTAGTGAAGGCAAAGCATACCCTCAGTCCCCACCTCATATTTTTAATATCAGTTCCGTAAATCAAATCCAGATTCTTTTAGTTGGATACTTTATCGACTCAACTAAGGAAATATAGACTTCCACTTTTTAAAAAGTATTCATAAGCCTAAAGATGAAATTATTTGAATAGTAGAAGACTGTCAACCAGTCTATTTTGAACCTCAGAAAAAACACATTTCAGATCAAGCGTGAAACTTAGTCCATGTAAGTGATTTTCACACAGAGGAATCCATTCATCTTCATGAGCATTTAAGATGCGAATTTAACATAGATTAGAAATTTATACTTAAAGATGCTTCTTGGAGATGGTCCAATTGGATCTGAATTGGGTTTTGCAATACATGTTGTTTAAATTTCTTTGCTTATTTAACTTCCTCACTTGGCAGATGCATTCTCAGGAAGCAGTTACACCTCCTCCAAATGCTGTAGTCCTTGGAAAGAGAATTTAAAGTCAAGCTTGGGCAGTCACACAAGTCAACATGGTATCTAACCTGCAAATGTATCAGAAGAGTGAAATAATAATGTATCAGAGAACCACATATTCAACAGAATGTGTCACTGGTGGTTGTACGAACGCGGTAAGTTATCAGTCACTTAATAATGCTTAGCTCTGGGCAAACTCCTTGGGTCCCCTTCCACTGTGGGAGTTTTTCTATCCTCTCAATAAATCCTGCTTTGAAAATAATAATAATAATAATGGTTAGCTCTGCCTCATCTCTCACAAAATGAACTACAGGGACTGGGGAAGGTACATGATTCAAAATGTTACAATTTAGCTTTTTGTTCCTTCACAGGTCAGTAGAAAAAAATGAAAAGACAGAAAAAGATATATAGGTAGGATGTGTAGGCAATGTTGTTGCTTTTGTTTAGAAGCCTGTGTGTAGAGTATAAAAATCTGTAATGCCAGATATCTACAAAACATGCAATGCTTATCAATAGATAAATCAATACTATTTAAACAACTATGGTGCCTGCTACACTGTGCTTAGGACTTCAGAATTATTCACATGTCTATTTTCAGTGTGTAGCATAGATGAACAGGTAAGATTAAACTGTGAAAACAGTAACAATTCAGAATATGGTACAACAGTTTGAAACTCTTCAGAAAATATTTTCAACATCATTCTCACCCAGATTACCAAACCATCTTGTGTGGAATAGAGGTGTTTGGAAAAAGGAAATAACTAAATTCAGATATAAATAATCAGTTATCTGACAATTAGGTACAGTGGAGAAAATTCCAGTCTCCAACCAGCAATGTGCTTAGTTCTATGTCAAGAGGGTTCCCTAGAAAGAAGGTTACATGTATTAACTGCTACATAACTATAATGACTTGGCAGTTTGTTGCTGGCTTTATTTGTGCTGAATTCTTCATATCCCCCAACTATTTAGTAGGAGATATTTCTGCTCAGTCTTCTCTCCATAATTTATTTCATGCTGTGCCAGCCCTGTCATTTGAAATGCTTTTCTTCTTATTTTCATCAGTCTTGTTATTTCTTATTTCAATGTTTTCTTTAGTGAAGATTTCCAATGATAGCTGTCTTTAGTTTTCATTTGTTTTGTGTTTAATCTTAACTCCTCTAAAGATATTTTTAATTTGGTGGGTTTTTTTTATTTTTTTCGCAGTACGGTACAATCATGTATCAAATTTTGGTACAATAGAATGGGCATGAAAGTAATAGTCATACTTCTAACTCTGGTTCTAATTAAACAAAATTCCTTTTATTATTCTTTTTCCTGTTTCTTTCAAGGTAACTTTAGAAGACCTTGTTAAGGATGTGCAGTACCAAAATCAAGGCCTAGAGCCCCAAGACAGTACTTTCAGAAGTTCTATCCAGGAGACTTCTTCAATCAGCAACATCAAAATTAAATTTTGTACCAATAAGATATAAATTCTTATCATTTTAAAACCATTGAGATATTACAGTTTCCCAAATAATAATAACAAGCATTTGCCGGAGTCCAGCTCCAGGAGACAGTCAGGGCCTGAATGGGGAGAATCAGGGACAGCGAAGAAGAACGACAGGAGTCAACTTCTTGGGTAGAGTTCAGGACTCTGCCAATTTGTATTCAATTCTTGCATGCATATATAGTTTTTTTACTGACCCCTGTACCCACAAAAATGCAACACACGTTACACACTAGATGTTTAGTGTGTAACATGTTTAATGTTTATTTCCTTTTGTTTATGGGGAAGTTGACCTTTACAAGTTTCTTTTTGTTCCTTCCTGCTACCAGTGGTGTTATTTATGTAACAAAACTCCAGCTGCCAAGAATTTGTCAGGCACAACCTGTGACTTCTAGGCCAACTGAATCTCTTCCCTTCGCTATTCTATTTCTTTTCTTTTACTAATCTATTTTCTTAATACACTTTTAGCAGCAATGTATTGACTTGTTTTCTCTTTTATATAACCACCCTTATCTTACCCACTACGAATTCTTAATACTCTATATTAATTAATTTTACTATAATTTAAAAATTTAACTTTCTTAATTCTAAGTGCCTTATCTATATTACTTGCTATTTTCTTATCACCTATTTTACATTTTATATTTCTAAACAAAACTTAAGTCTAAAGCTACACTTATATATGAAATGAATCTTACTTCTAATCCTAAATGCATTTAATTTTAAACTTACATTAAGTGTGTATAATTTTAAGTTCACCTTAAAACTTAATTATTTCCTATTCCTTCTATTACTTATATTTAACTAATACCTACATCTATAATAAAAATTTATCTTTTAATTATAACTGCTATTTATTTAATTCTAATCCTTACTTTAATTTTAACCCTTTTTCTAATTAAACTATAATATTTCTTAAATCAAAAGGCATGTCTGTGACTTGTTTTTCCTGAAAACATCTGTTTTTGGAGATACTCTCTCAGTTTCTCACTTCCTTATCAATCACAACTGTCAATGTTGTTACTTATAAAGGGTATGAGGAAGTACTTGTTTTTCCTTTTGAGCTAAAGGTTGCAAAATTTCATGGGAAAGGGGGTAGTAAAAACATTCCCTTGTCCCTTCAGTGGGGAAATTTTTGCTGTTGAGCCCTTTTTACATATCTATACATAGGTTTACTGCTAGTTCCACATCCTTGCACATTCTAGCTAATTGTTTTATTTATCAAGGGAAGTGTTTTTCAAGCCTAAGCACGCATTCCTTTAAGACCAAAAGGAGTCCTTCAATAGGATCCATGGGGCTCTGCCCCCATCATGGCCACCTCCCACTGGGGCTCTACTCCCAGTCAGCGTTTTTCCCATTTTCAGGTAACCTCCATTTTGTCTCTTTAGGGGTTGCGGCTTCCAGCAAGCATTAGTTACCGTGGTGCTAGATTACTTTCTCAAATTATTCATTTTATGAGTTAAGACAGGCAAAACACTTAGAACCATGATTAGCACATACTAGGTGCTTGATTATGCTAGTTGTTACAATTACTACTGCTACTACTATTATCACTAGTGGAATACATTCATTAATATTTAATGAGTGCTTACTAGGTAGTAGGTATGCTCTGGGGTCTGAAGACAAAATCAATAAATGATTGCAATTTGTTTTTGAGGCACTCACAATCTATTAATAAAATAATAGTAATAACAATAAAGTGTATAATATTTATTGACACTTGCCTGATATCTTCCACTGTTCTTCATCTTTCTACTTAATGATTCTTTTTTTCCCTTAAGATTATTTTTAAAAATCCCCATTTTGAAGACTGGAAAACTGAGGAAAAGAGACTATACATAATGCCCAGTGCTACAAAGCTGGTAATTGGTAGGACTACGATTTAAAACTATGAATTCTAACTTCAGTGCCTATTCTGTTATCTTCATGCTGTTCATAAGGATAAAGTGAATTGATGGAATGGTGTACAGAATATGATGAAGACCCTTCATTGAATAGTGATACTAAATAAAAATTTGACAGAGAAGTTTACCAGGTGCACTATAATGTTAAGGCCATGATAAAGAAATAAATTAGCTATAAATTAAACATCAGCTATTCAATGATCATATTTTATGAAAATAATAACTTTTATTGAAAGAACACTGACAATGACATTTTCACACCCTATTCTTTCTCTTGGGTACATAAGAACACGCGTTTGTCTAGCTTTATCTTCACATTGTTGGAGCCACATGATTGACTTCAAGTCAATGAGCTGTTGCAGGAAATGGTCTAAGAAAAAAATAGGTCTGGCTTTAAAAATTTTTTTTCTGTGTCTTTCAGCTCTTTTACCCTCAGTTGAAGTGATCTTGGAGGTCATATATGTCATATGCTAAATTAACAAAAAGGAAGTGTCAGCCAGTCCAAATTGGACTTTCCTTGATCTATAAATATGTCTTTATTTTGGTAAGCTATTGAGATGAAAGTTTTTACTTTTTGTGGCAGTATATCTTACCTTATCTGAGTTAATTTAATTACCTGATTAATAAGGTCTCAGACATAATGCTTAGTGGACTAACTTATTTTGTATGTCAATCTCAGAATTAAACACATTGGCCCAAAACTTGGAATAATCTGACTGGACAGACCCAACTTGCATCCACCCAAAAATAAATCGAAGAGCATATTGGAGGATTCAGTATGCAAAGGAGAAAAGATAGAGGAAAAAATGTGTCTATGATATGTTCTAATAGCCTTTATTTGTCTTATGTTGGGTAACTCATACTAAACATATTTGCCTGCTTGCTTGCTTTATTTATTTATTTATTTATTTATTTATTTATTTATTTATAGAGATGAGATCTTACCATGTTGCCCAGGTTGGTCTCAAATTTCTGGGCTCAGGCAATCCTTTCTCCTTGGCCTCTTAAAGTACTGGGATTACAGATGTAAGCCACTGCCCAGTCAGAGATTTATTTTATTGCATAGATTCATACAACATTTTAGCTCAAAACTTTTTCTTCTGCTTCTCATTCACATCATATTTTATGTCTAGGAGTTAATACTGCTCTACTCAGTCATCTTATTCAAATACAAAAGGGTTTTATGTACATTTCTTAATTTTTTACTTGCACTGTCATTGGATTTTGTTTTTATTAACTATTAGTAAATTTGTCTTCAAGAATAGTTAAATTTATTTTCTTGAAAATTATTTGGAAGTAGAAAGTTAAATTGAAGGGATTATGATTGACCATGTGTTTGAGGGACCCTCATCTACTTTAATCCTACTCGTGGGTCAATTTCTATTACATGGAACTTTTTGCATTTAGGAAGTAGACAGAATGAAAGAATTAACGTAAACAGAGAAATTTTGTACTTCTTTGTACTATGGGTTGTGTAGTTCAAGCAGAGATATCTTTACAGGCATATAATTTTTCTCACTTAAATTTCGGACTTTTTGGAAAACCTCAACTTTCATAATTAGGTCCAGTTCCAAAGATTAGCTCCAATCATAGTTTAGAATATTCTTCTTTTATTTAGGCATTATTTTCTTCATTCTTTAAGACTGTATTTGGCTTCACACTACAAATGGGTACTGTGCAGAATGCTGTGTAGTATCTTAGAACAGTAAAAGGCAAGGAAAACAAGAGTTGCACATTTACATCTACATTCTGAGACCAGTAATACAGGCAATAAATTAATTTTTAGGAATTTAGAAAAAAATCTCAATTGAGAACAAAATGTGCTAAAAAAAACTTTATGAAAGAAAGTGTACTTAAAATGGCATGAATCATGGATTTGTCCAAAGAGGACAAAATTAAGAGGTAGTAAGTTACTTTTATTTGCAGCATTCAAATATAAACTGGGAAACAAGATGGCAGGATTGCTTTAGAAAGATGCAGGCAACACCTCCATTATTGGATATTATTATTATTATTATTATTACTACTATTATTGTTTAGAGCTAAATTGTTAAAAATTTATTTTCAGTATTCTCATACCAAGTTTCTCTGTGACTTACTATTACCTAACATGCGTTAAATAGTAATAGCTTATCAAACAAAGCAGTAATCACCTCTTTACACAGACTAGAGCATTTAGTGCTCACAACAAGTCTATGAGGTAGGCGTTGCTATTATCTTTATGTGTGTATGTATGCATGCATATAACAAATTCAGAAATGTTCTAACAAAAACAGACATGACTAAAATAAACACCCCTATTTCACTAACTGCTCCATTTCTCTCCTTACATGCAAGCATGTACATGCATATATACACACACACACACACATACAAACTCATTTTACATTTGCCAAACCATTAGAGGGTAAAGTGCATCCTAATTATACTTAATAATAAGAGTACTGGAGAATCCATCTACTAATATCATAGATATTTGTCTAATACACCACAATACCACTGACATACATCAAAAGATTAACATTAATTCAACTATATTCTAAAATATCTTGTCTATTTACCATCTTCATTTGTCTGAAAAAATATACTTAAATGTCTTTTTAAATGCATGGCTTGGTAAAGATACATGCAATTAATTTGGCTGTTATGTGCCTTTAGTCTTCACACTCTATCTAGACTAGATCATTTACCTTTCTGTATTTCTTGTAATATTGAATCATTCGATGACACTGGGCCAGTTGTACTACAAAATATTCTATATACTTCATTTGATAACAATTTCAAAATAATGATAAATATATGCATATATACATATATAAATTTGTACTGTATATACATATATATGTATATATAGTACTTATTTGGGAAATGCCCTAAACATCCCACAAAAGTAAAATGAAGCTAAAAAGGCATCACTGCAAAGAAATTTTCTACAATTCTCTAACTAGCTCATGTACTGATCGTTCTCTTTCCTTCCCTCTTCTTTGACAGTCCATAACAGTTTTATCTTGTACTATAAAAGTATGCATAATCACCAATTGGAGTTCACCATTTAAAAGTTGGAAATGTGTGTCCCAAAGTTTCAAGCACAGAATTTAAAATATAGAAAAAACCCTAACATTTGTAGGGTAAAAAAATGAAGAATACTATAAGCACAGACTAATTTCATTACCCTCTGCAAGGCTGCCTTCATTGGAGGAGGAAAGAAAGATAAAATGGTACATCTCTTCACAAGAAAGTTTAAAACAAAAAAACAAACTCCAGATGAGTTAAATTTTAGGCATTAAAAACCTACAACACATTCATTGACATATAAATAGTTTTCATAAATAAAAAAAGGGTTTCCTAAAGTTCTATGCAGTTAAGTAAACCAGAAGGAAATTTAAAGTTCGGCTGCATAAAATAATCAAAATGTTTTCCATATCAAAACACATAAACTGAATTAAAAGGCAAACAAAGCTAAGGAGAATCTTTGACAGAATACTAAAGAAAACATTAATATTAGTCTCTAAATGGGTTATATTTTATCAAGAATTATACTAAAACCAGAATAGATGAGTAAGAGCACAAGAATAATGAGACTTTACCGAAAAAAGGATCTGTGGCTAAAAAGTATATTTTAAGATGTTTAATTTAATTTTTGAGGCATTCAAACATAAGCTGGAAAGCAAGATGACAAGATTGCTTTAGCCAAATATAGGCAATACTTCAATGATCGTTTATTATTATTATTATTGCTATGATTTTGAACCCCTAGAAAATTTAAATTAATAAAACAATAAAATATTTTACCTAGCAAATAAATTTTCTAATTGGTTACAAGTCATAGTTTTATCATGTAGATTTAAATTTTCCCATGGCACTATAAAAAATAAATTAGAAATATGTTTTCAATAACCTTAACAAACTCTGTATCATTTGATTTATTATTTTAAAATATAGAAGTCTATCCATAGAATTAGAATATCTACCAGATATCTTTCTGTAGAAAGATTTCATGCAAATAAAAATAAAAGTAAGTAATAGCTAAACAAATTTTAGTGTAGCTCTAAGATGGCATAAAATTTTACTATTTAGAAATCCCAAACTTAAGCATTAATTTCATTGTGAAATGTTCATAACTTACTAAATATAATATTTATAACATAAACATAATATATTAGTAATTATGAATTATAAACACATACTTTTATTAATTAAATAGTCTTGGGTTAACTCTAAAAGTAGACATTTGAGGTTCCATCTTTTTTCAGTTCTTTCTTTGTCATGTCTTCCAAATTATTTTCAATAATGTAAACATTACATTTAAATTTTTTTTTACATTTCTGCATCATCTTCTCTCTCTTTTTTTTTAATCAAAATTTATTATTATGTTATTGTGAGGTACAGTTAAGGGTTAGGTTTACAAATATGCTTTGTTCAGGCACCCTTGTTGATAAGAGGTGTCTCCCCGTCCCCAGACAGATATTTGCTACCATTATCCCATCTCCCTGTCCCTCCCTCCCATAGTTTCCTACCACTGTCAGTCCTTTTCTTATAGTATTAAGTTGAATGTTCAAGGTCCACTATATGAGTGAGAACATGTGATACTCAGATCTTTGTTTCTGTGAGAGGTCACTCAGTATTATAGACTCTAGTTTCATCAATGTTGCCGCGAAATTCATGATTTTGTTCTTTTTTGTGGCTGTAGAGTACTCCATTGTGTATATGTACCACATTTTTAAAATTCAGTCCTCTTTTGATGGGCAGCATGGGGGCTTCCAGTTTCTTGCTATTGTGAACAATGCTGCGATAAACATACGTGTGCAGGTATCTTTTTTAAAGAGTGATTTGAGTTCTTCAGTTCCCAGTAGGGGGATTGCTGGGTCATATGGGAGGTCAATATTTAGAGCTTTTAGAAATCACCACACTGCTTTCCACAGAAGTTGCACTAGTTTGCAATCCCACCAACAGTGTAGAAGTGTTCCCTTTTTGCCACACCCTCTCCAGCAACTGTTATTTTTTGAGTTATTGATAATTGATAATTGCCATTCTGTCTGGAGTTAGGTGGTATCTCAGTGTGGTTTTGATTTGCGTCTCCCTGATGATTAGTGAGGTTGAACTCATGTGTCTGTTGGCTGCTCAGATGTCTTTCTTTGAGAAGTGTCTGTTCATAGCTTTTGCCCATTTTATAATGGGGTTGTTTGTTTTTGTCTTTTCAGCATATTTGAGTTCCTTGTAGATCCAAGATGTTAAGCCTTTGTCAGACCTGGAGTTTTTCCCAGTCTGTAGGCTATCTCCCGGCTCTCTTGATGGTTTCTATGGCTTTGCAGAAGCTTGTCAGTTTAATGAGGTCCCACTTGTCTATCATCTCTCTTATGCTGTGGGTTTCAGGTTTTGTTCAGGAATTGGATGCCAGATCCAATTTCCATGAGCTTATGTCCTTCATTTTGCAAAGTTCTTATGGTTGAGGTTTTATATTTAGGTCTCCAATCCATTTAGAGTTAATTTTTGTGTATGGGGATAGATACGGGTCCTGTTTCAATCTTCTGCCTGTGGTCAGCCAGTTTTCCCAGCACTATTTACTGAATAGGTTCTCCTCTCCCCAGTGGTAGGTGGTGGAGGCTTTGTCGAAGATGAGTTGGTTGAGAAAATGAGATTTGGCTTCTGGAATCTCATTTCTATTTCATTGGTCTATATGGCTGTTCCTGTACCAATACCAAGCTGTTTTGATTACTGTAGCTTTATAGTAAAGTTTGAAGTCTGGTAATGTGATACCACATGCTTTGTTTTTGTTTTTTTTTTTTGCTGAGGATTGTTCTGGCTATTCTTGGTCGTTTGTGTTTTCATATGAATTCCTGTGTTGTTTTTTCTAGGTCAGAGAAGAATGTTGCTGGTAATTTGATGGGTATTGCATTAAATCTGTAGATTGCCTTAGGTAAGATGGACATCTTCACAATGTTGATTCTTCCAATCCATGAGCATGGGATATTTTTCCACTTGTTTGTGTCATCTTTGATTTCTTTGAGCAGTGTTTTGTAGTTTTCATTGTAAAGGTTTTTCACATTTCTGGTTAGAAAGATGCCAAGGTATTTCATTGTTTTTGTGGCTATTATGAATGGAATTGTGGTTTTGATTTGGGCTTCTGTTTGTTTATTATTGGTGTAAAGAAATTCTATTGTCTTTTGCACATTTATTTTATATCCTAAGACTTTGCCAAAGTCCTTTATCAGTGTAAGGAGGCTTTTGACAGATTCTCTTGGGTTTTCAAGGTACACAATCATGTCGTCTGCAAAGAGAGATAGCTTGACTTCTTCTTTTCCTATTTGGATACCACTGATCCCTTCTCTTCTCTGATTGCTCTAGCCGGGACTTCCAATACTATGTTGAACAGGAGAGGTGAGAGTGGGCATCCTTGTCTTGTTCCAGTTTTTAGGGGAGATGGTTCCAGTTTTTGTCCATTTAGGAGTATGCTGGCTGTGAGTTTCTTGTAGATGAGTTTTACTATTTTGAGGTATATTCCCTATATGCCTAGATGTTCGAGAGTTTTTATTAAGAATGGGTGCTGGATTTTATTAAAAGCTTTTTCTGCATCTAATGATACAATCATGCAGTTTTTGTTTTGACATCTGTCGATGTATTTAATTACATTTATGGTTTTATGAATGTTGAACCAGCCTTGCATCCCAGAGATGAAGCCTACTTGGTCATGATGGATGATTTTTGAGATGAGTTGTTGAATCTGGTTTGCTAGGATCTTGTTGAGAATTTTAGCATCTATGTTCATCAAAGATATTGGCCTATAGTTCGCTTTGTTTGTTGGGTCCTTACCTGGCTTGGGTATCAATGTGATGTTAGCTTCATAAAATGCTTTGGGGAGAGTTCCATCTTTCTCAGTTGCCTGGAATACCTTCAGTAGGATTGGTATAATCTCCTCCTTAAATGTCTTATAGAATTCTGCTGGAAAGCCATATGATCCAGGGCTTTTTTTTAATAGGAATTTTCTTATTATATAGTCAATTTCTTTGATTGTTATTGGTCTATTTAGGGTCTCAATTTCTTCTTGTTTCAACCTAGGCACGTCGTTTGTTTACAGAAATTCCTCCATTTCCAAAAGGTTTTCAAGTTTGTTTCCATACAAGTGTACATAGTAGTCTCTAATGATCTTTTGTATTTCTTCAGAATCAGATGTGACTTCATCTTTTGTGTTTCTGATTGTGTGTATTTGGGCTTTTTCTCTCTTTTTTGGGGTCAGTCTAGCTAGGGGACCATCGATCTTGTTTATCCTTTCGAAGAACCAGCTTTTTGTTTCATTGATTTTTTGTATTATCTTTTTGTCTTCTATGTCCTGGATTTGGGCTTTTATTTACTGATCTGTATTATTCTGCTGAAATTAGGGTTTTGGTGGTCTTGCTTTTCCGACTTCCTTAGGTGGCTTATTAGGCTGTTAATTTGTGATCCTTCCATTTTCTTCAGATGCGTTTGTATGGATATAAATTCCCCTCTTACTATAGCTTTTGTGGCATCCCAGAGATTTTGATAAGATGTTTCTTCATTTTCATTTGTTTCCAGGGATCTTTTAATTTCTGTTTTGATTTCATCATTGACCCAGGGGTGTCGGTGACCAGCACTGACCAAGGGTGGGTTAGGACCTGCACCGGAGAATCAGGAGACGGCGAGAAGACTACTCGGAGGCAGTTCAGTCTGATCAGGACTGAAGCCAAATTTTATTCAGACTCCTTCCAACTTATATACCATTTTCTATACCCTCCAGCAGTGTGATAATCACTTACTGGGGGAGTACAAGTTCCATGCTTTACAAACTATGCATCACAAGACCACCATGAGATCTGCAATTTCCAAGCAAACAATTCAAACTCCATGATGTCTGTCATGCTTACATTAAGGTCACAGGTGCACAATTTCAATACAAATCGTTCAAAGTGTTTTCCATAATGTTCAATGAATCATTCATATTATACTCTTTGTTCTATACCCTGATTAATACAAAAAACTTTTCTAAGTTAACTCTAGGTTCAATCCAAGTTCACTGACTCCCAATATTTTTAACGATTAATATTATCAACTTAACACTATACTATAATCTATAAGTTTACTTAAATGACTTAGCTGTTAGTTATACTATTATCCTATTACGATTTAACATAATGCCTTATAACTCAGTTAAAACGTATTCTTAAACTACCAAACTTTACTATAATTCATATGAGTTTCATATGTCTAAACTTTAATTTTTATATAATCTAATGATTGACCTTTAATACTATGCTATATCCTATTAAGCTAATACCTTATTGTTAATTCTTTTATAAATCGTATAGTAATTATTACACTTGAATAATGTAGCAAAAGGAAACAAAACAGCAAGCATACATTTATGCAACTATGAGTGTATATGTATATATTTTATCCTAACAAGTCTACTCTAAAAATCAAATAGTAGCTGTCACACTCTTGAAGAAGGAAATGCAGTGTTGCCAAGATGGCGGTCATGGGCTGAAGCAGACAGAGTTTCGGCATGTAACAAAACTAGAAAAACGTCCTGCCTGACTAGGGGCAGGGCAATAAAACTATTATAACAATTTAGTTTCTAATCTTAATCCTAGGAGAAGCTGCCTTTGGGAACAAGAGCTGACTAACCAGTCTACAAGGAAATAGAAGTAAAAAAATATCTAGAAAGAAGTACAACTTAGAAGGGACAAGGTCATATAAAATAATTCTACTGTGCAACTTTCCATCAGGTGTATAGAGATTTACTTATAAATTTTACTGCCATGTATGCTCACTGGTCACTAATCACATGCCAATATCATAGGTATAACTGATATCCTATGTCAGAGGCGATCTTCCAGATGGACCTTTACAGGCCTCAGTCATGTAGCTATAGATGTTGGCTCCCAACACAGGTGTTGTTTAGCTTCATGCTGTTTAGTGTCCATGTCTTTGTGGGTTTGGGGGGATCTTGTTTGTGTTAATGTTTATTTTTATTCCACTGTGGTTCGAGAAGGTACATGGCAAAATTTCAGTCCTTTTAAATTTGCTTATGCTTGATTTATGGCCAAGTGTGTGGTCAATCTTAGAGTATGTTCCATGCAGTGATGAGTAGATTGTGTATTCTGTGGTCTTTGGATGGGGGGTTCTGTAGGTATCAATTAAGTCCATTTGATCAAGAGTCACATTGAGGTTTCAGATCTTGTTGATGATTTTTTGTCCTGATGATCTGTCTAGGGTTGTGAGTGGGGTGTTAAAGTCCCCGGCTATGATGGTATTGGAGTCGATGTCTTTTTTTTTAGTTTACCTAGGAGCTGCTTTATCAAAGTCAGTGCTGTTATGTTCAGTGCATATAAGTTTAGGATGGATATTTCTTGTTGATGGATTGAACCTTTTATCATTATGTTGTAGTCTTCTGTATCTTTTTTAATTTTTGGTAGCTTGAAGGGTATTTTGTCTGAGATTAATATTGTGAATCCTCCTTTCTTTTTTGTTCCATTTGCCTGAAAATATGTTTCCCATCCTTTTACTTTGAGTCTTTGAGTGTACTTTCTAGTGAGGTGAGTCTCTTGAAGGCAATAGATTATCACCTGGTGATATTTTATCCATTTTGCCATTCGATGTCTTTTCAGTGGTGCATTTAGTCCGTTAACATTCAAACTAATTATTGAAATGTGAGAGCCTATCCCTATCGTAATGTTCTTACAGAGTTGTTGCTCTTCCTATTTGTGTGTTGTTTTTCTTTTGGTTTTAGAGTTGGATCATGTGTGTTTTTAATCTTTTCCTGTACTCTTGTGAAGATCGTTGTTCTTTTTTCCTTTTTTTCTGTCTTCAATACTTTCTTAAGTGTTTCTTGTAGAGGTGGTCTGGTGGCAGCATAGGTTCTTAGGGATTGGATATCTGGGAAAGATTTCAATTCTCCCTCACTGATGAAGTTTAGCTTGGCTGGGTAGGTTATTCTCAGTTGAAATTGTTTATCTTTTAGAACTTTGAAGATAGGGCTACAAACTCTCCTAGCCTGGAGGGTTTCTGTAGATAAATCTGCTGCTATTCTAATTGCTCTTCCATGGTAGGTAGTCTGACCTTTTTCTCTTGCAGCCTTTATGATTTGTTCTTTTATACCTACTTTGTTTAGGTGAATTATTATGTGCCTGGGAGTTGGTCTTCTCATTTGTTGTCTTGCAGGGATTCTCTGAATCCCTTGTGTTTGAATTTTTTCTCATCATTGATGAGATGAGGGAAGTTTTTTTGAATGATTTCATGAAATGTTTGTTCCAGTGTGGCCTCTATTTGTCTCTCTGCCTCAGGAAGGCCAATTACTGTTAGGTTCGGCCTCTTGAAGTGATCATTCATCTCTTGTAGGTTTTGTTCTGTCTTTTTGAGCTTCTTTTCTATGCTTTTGACAGTTTGGGTTAGTTCTGTGTTTTGGACTTCAAGGTCTGAGATTCTTCCTTCTGCTTGGCTAATTCTGCTTTCCATGTTTATTAGTTTGTTATTTATTTCCATCACAGTATTCTTTACTGCTGTTATTTCTGACATCAGCTCCTTCCTATTTTTCTCTTGTCTCTCTTCAGTTTTTTAAATTCTCTCTATTAATGTCTTGATGTCTGCGTTTGTTGCATGTCACCAGTCATTCTGGGTGCTCTTCATTGTTTGTGTCCCGGGGTCTGTTTTCTCAGTGTCTGATCTCCCAGGGGTCTGTGTGAGACCTATATTCTTCTTTTGGTTTTTCTTCATTTGTGTCGTTTTTTTTCCTCCCTACTTTTTCCTTTCCTCCATGTCACCGTCTTCTTTAATTCTATTATTCAGGGGTAGAGGTATTGCTTTTACTTATGTTTGTTCAATCTTCTATTCTTTATGTATGTCCTCTTACTTTGTTCAATTCTGGAGTTGCACTTTAGGTTGTGGGTGGTCCTTTTTGCAGTTTTGAGATTTACTTAAGGGGGCAGCTATGATTCAAAATCTATCTGCAGGTCCTGGTATCCACCAATAGGTGTATGCATAATCTGAGACCCACTTCCCACTGCCTTGGAATCTGTCCATGCAGTGGGGCTGTAAGTTTACTCCCTGAAATAAAATGAGGTTAGCAGAGGGAAGAGAATGAAACAGACAGTGGAGGGAAGAAGGTGATAGAGGGAGAGAGAGGAGTAAGGGGGTAAACTGATGAGTGTATCAACAAATGGAGATGGAGATCTAAACTGAAACAGATAAAAACAATAGACCACAGCTACATACTAACCAGCTCCCATACAAAAAAAAATCAAAACATGCAATGTTGCTAACATACATGCTAACCAACCACCTTATTGGTGTGATATTCCTCTATACAAAGATATGGTTTACAGAGAGGAGAAAAGAGAAGAAAAGGAAGAGGAAAAAAAGGAACAAAACAATAGGAATAGAATTAAGTCATTAAACTAACAGAACCAATCGAGCACACTTTGAGACTTTTTGTTTAAGTCCAATGTCCTTTTAGCTCTGATTTCTAGCTGTTTACTCAAGCTGGTAAATTAGTTCACAGTTGGGGTCAGTTGTCCCTGACCTGCTGTGAAGGACAGTTCAGATCACCCTCAGTTCACCAGTGAAATCTGACCTGTGTCTGTTTTTCAAGCTTGTTTTTCCCGTTTCAGTGTTGTTACCTTGAATCACCAGCAGGTGGTGCTATCTCAGCTGCTTTCCCCATAGAGGGTGGGGCCAGACAGGAGCCCGGCAGAGGCCGGAGATGGGAGACTGCCTCAGGGCACACAGGAGGAGACCCATGGTCAGCAGGATGCCAAGGTGGCAGCAGAGGTGGCAGCGATCCCAGCAGATCTTGCTGGGTTCTGGCGATCCTTTCGCCTCAGGCTTTCAAGTAGCTGGAATTACAGGCATATGCTACCACGCCCGGCTATTTTTGATTTATTGTAGAGATGAGGTCTTGCCAAGTTGCTCAGGTGGATCTTGAACCTGTGGGCTCAGGTAATCCGCTCATCTCTGCCTCCCAAAGCACTGGGGTTATAGGCTGAGCCACCGAACCTCGCCTAAATTTTTTTTAAAAAAAAATGAAAATACACAGAAAATTATTTAGTGGCTGTTGCAAAATGATCTTGGTAGTCAGAGAATGACTTTTTGTTAAATGAGGTGAACAGACACAAATAGGGTGACACTAGTTGTTCAAGCACTTTGGTGCTGAAAAAGGATCATATGCTGTTGGGAGCCGGCCATGGAGGCCCACTGAGCATTAGTGATCAGGAAGGGCCGTTGACCCTGAGACCACTAGGATGTGTTCGGGAGCTATTGACCCCATTTCCTCCCCCTTTCTACTCAACACTAACCAGATTAAGCTCCTGTGAGCTCAAAACATAGAAACTCTGAGATCGTGATGAACACAAGCTAACTTTAGAAGCTCATTGCTCCCATTCTTCCACAAACTGCAGTTTTGGCTTTCACACACTTATAATTCAAATTCGTGTCACATCTAAGAGCCTTAGTATTGGTCACAGGCTTCTGGGTCATGATCTTAGGATTTATTGAAGGAGTAAACTGTAGAATATAGTTTTAGAAGACAGTCATTTTGTGAAAGAATGTGACTGGGTTACTTGCGGTAGCCCACTGTGAACTTTGGACTGGC
>NW_007245855.1:46729-48599 GCF_000164805.1 Carlito syrichta | reverse complement strand
TTTTCATGGATTAAGGTTTCTGGTGGGTGGGGGACACCCCTCCCACATCTGACTTTGTATGTAAAAGACCCGTTGTAATTGCCAATAACACACATCGCTTCTGCACTAGACTGGAGTCCAGTCTCTTTCTTGCTCTCTTCCCCCCAATCGCCAATGCCATCTCCACCTTTGGGGTACCCTGAACCCAGCTGGAGCTGGTCTCCGGCAATATGCATCATATCTCTTTCCACTTCTCTGCACCTTAACTATGCTGGTATTTCACTGGTCTTAACTACATGTGTGCTTACATGCTTTCCTAGTGTGAATCTATCTGTCTCAGATGAAGCCTGAACAGGCAGCTTGGATGCCTCCTGACATCTACATCAAGGTCAGTGCAAAGTGGATAGTCCATCAGAGATTGATTATCTGTGGGATCCCTGGAGAATTTCACATTTCACATAATTTTTTCTGCTCTTAGGTAATCTGGCCTCTATGTTCACTTCTATCTGACATAATAAAGTCTTTGTAAGTAGCACATCTTAAAACTATCTTTATTTACAAAATGTCCAATTTTTGCTCATCTTAAAATTGAGTTGTGTTTTGTTAGCTTTTAAGTCTTGAGCAACTCGTATATACTCTATACTCTCTATCCCTTAAATTCAAGATTGACACATAAAATACATGATCAGAACAGCTTAATACTTATTTTAAAAAACTGAGTTTGAGTTAAAAAAGCTTCCCACAATTACAATTCCAGGCACAGATAGCTTCTCCAGAATTTTATATTAAACATTTAAGAAAGAAATAATGCCAAATTTACATAAACTATTTCAGAAAATAAAGGAAGGGGGAGAATTCTACTACATTTTATGAGGACAGAATAATTGAATAAACCTGATACCAAAACTAGACAAGATTACAAGAAAATAAAAGTACAAATCAATATTCATCATGAATATACATGCACAATTCTGAACAAAAGAGTAGCAACTCAAAAGAAGCATTATACAAAAATGGAAAAAAATCGCAATCAGTGTTTATCCCAGGAATGCGAGGTTGTGTTTATATCTGTAATTAAACGAATATAAGTCATCACATTAACAGAATGTAGGCTATGTAAGAATATAGGCAATTCAATAACGTAGAAAAGGCATTTAACAGTGTCAACACAGATTCATAATAAAAGAAGCTCTGCAAACTAGAAGTAAAAAGAAACTTTCTCAGTCTTATAAAATAGAAATATAAAAGTTTCTAGAGTTAATATAAATTTTAATGGTAAAATATTGACTATTTTGTCTTACTACTGGAGACACAGCAAGGATGTTCACTTTCATCATGTCTTTTCAACATTGTGTGGTTTATCTTCAGTAACATAAATATTAAGCATAAAGATAGAAAATAAACAAGTAAAAATATCTTTTTGATATAATTATATACACAAAAGCTCTAAGGAATGTTCAAAAAATACTACAGTTTAACAACTCAATTCAGTAAAGTAACAGAAAACAAAGTCATTAGTCAATCTAAATGAATGTTTATGTTATAGACTAGTAATAAGTATTGAGATATTAAATTGAAATACATGCTATATTACGTAGAAAACATAAAATGTTTAGAAGTAATTATAGTTAGAGATGTGCAGGAACTATACACTTGGGGGAAAACATTGTTGAATGAAAGTAGATAGAAATAAGTTGAGAGATAATTATGTAAAGGCAATGGAAAATCCTATATTGTTAAAATGTCCATTATTTCCTACTTGATTTCAAGATTCAACTCAGTCACATTTAAAATAGCAGTAATAGCCAGGCTCGGTGGCTCAGCCTGTAATCCCGCACCTTTGGGAGGCTGAGGTGAGTGGATTGCCTGAGCCCGCGGGTTTGAGACCCGG
>NW_007245855.1:28815-46616 GCF_000164805.1 Carlito syrichta | reverse complement strand
CTGCACTCCAGTCTGGGCGACAGAGTGAGACTCCAACTCAAAAAAAAAAAAATAGCAGTAGTTTTTGTTTTGTTTTGTTTTGCAGAAATTGACAAGTTTATTTTAAAATTTGTATGAAAATGCAAAGTAAATAAAACTACCAAATTAACCTTGACAAAAAGGCACAAATTTGAAGGACTTAAACTACCTGATTTTAAAATTTCTGTAATGTCACAATAATAAAAATAATTTTTGGTAGTAATCTAAGGGTAAAAACATAGACCAATGGAACATAACAGGGAATTCAGGTATGAAAGCTCATATGTACTGTCATTTGATTTACAAATATGGCAAATATTTAAAGAGAATAGTATTTTGCAACACACAGTGTTCGAATAACTAAATATTCATATGAATAAAAAGTAAATTTCAACCACTACTTTAAATTAACTACAAAATTAATGTGTGATGGATCATAGATATAAATATCACTACTAACATCTACAACTTCCAAAAGATAACATAAGAATCTACAACACTAATATGGAAATATGTTTATTTAGCAGGGCACTGAAAGAACTATCATAAATTTAAATAAAAATGATAAACTGAACTTCCTCAAAATTCCTCAGTTTTTCAAAAGACATTAAAAATGAATAGGCAAAGCTCTAGATACATACACATTTGTCAAAATCTGTCATTTAGAGCATACATAAAGCATTCATACTCATAAATAAAAAAAAATCCCAATAAAACATACCCAATAAGCCAAAGACTTGAAAAGATATTTCAAAGAGAATTTTTAAAATATTTTCTTTATAACAATTGGCAAATAAGTTCAAGAAATTATGTATTTAGCATAATTAGTCATTAGTGAAATGCAAATTAAAATGAAAATGTAATTCTACTGCACCCTCAAAAGTTTGACAAAAGTTAAATGTCTAACACTAAATATGCAAAAAGATGTAGAATATTCAGCAATCCTAACTAGAATTACCATAGAAAGGGATCAACAGAGGTTGGGAAATGCTTATGAGTTAGAATTTGAAAAGAAGCTGTGAAAGAAGTAGGAGGGAAGTAAAGTGGTCACACAGAACACGTTTGAAGAGAGCCAGCCACAGAGAGATCAATATGCTCTCTGATAGAACAGTCTCCAAAGTTTGACCCTCAAGAAATAAATTGTCACAGAGAGGTGGGGATAAAAGCTAGTGTGAAAATAACTAAGGGATTAATGTTAAAGGAAGAAATTGGAGGCATAGCTTAGAAAACTCTTTTGAAAGTATACATTGCAGGAAATGAGAAAGCTAAAAAGGGTACCACATGTTCTCACTCTTAACTGGACCCTGAACAATTATCATAATACTATAAGAAAGGGATTGGGCAGTAGTGGGAAACTATGGGGGTGGTGGGCAGGGGAGGGCACACTTAATCAATAAGGGTACCTGATCTCAAACCAGGTGAAGTGGGCACCAAGGTGAGGACCAAACTTTACCTGTACAATGACCATTTGTACACTTAATCCTGAATTGTATCCCACATCTTTAAAATATAAAGAAAAAAAAGAAAACTAAAAAATAACTTAAGGATATATCTAATTGGAGAAAATCTCTCCTAGGAGAACAAAGTCAAGTTTGTTTATAGTTGTGGGGGAATAGCTAACAAAAATGGAGCTATGAAAATATAAGCAAAAAATATTGACAAATGCTGAAGTCAGGTTTAAGGAAGTCAGAAATAAACAAGATGAAGAGAACGGAAGAAAAAGTTTAGCAGGTGGGTAAAGACACAGAAGAAGCAGTTTGAGGCATAAAAAAGGAAGAAACTCAAATTATTTGAACTTGATCACAGAAAATAAGAAATTGGAGTTATTCTGAGAAAAAAGGGCTCAAAAGCAAAACTGATGTGCAGAGTAGTAGAGAACATTTGTAACATCAATTATAATTTTAAAAAACATAAATTTTATTTATTTATTATTTTTTTTGGAGTTGGAGTCTTACTGCATCACCAAGCTAAAGTGCAGTGGCACGCTCACAGTCACCCCAACGTCAAACTGCTGGGCTCTGGCAATCCTTCCTCCTGAGCCTTCCAAGTTGCTGGTATTACAGGCGCACGCTACCATGTTGCTCAGGTTAGTCTTGAAACTGTGGGCTCAGGCAGTCCTCTCACTTCAGTCTTCCGAAGTGCTGGGATTACAGGCTTGAGCCACCACACCTGACCAAAAAACATAAATTTTAAAAGAAAGAAATAAGAGAATGGTTGAACGGCAATGAAAGACCAAAGTGATACAAAATCAAAGAATAATTTTGTAACTTCATGTAGCATGTTTGAAATTGTTTGCTTTTTAGAAATTACATATATTTTATATATAAATCATATATATATTTATATATACATATGTGTATTTCTAGTTCAGTTTAATAGTATATTTATTAATCTATCTATATTAAACTAGTAAATATATCATGAAGGTGCAATAAATATGAGGGAGGAGGGGATTAAAAAATATAAATACATGGAGCTAAGAGTTTAAGAGACTCAGAAGAAAAAATTGACCATGATAATACTATGTATAAAGCTTCAGATAAGAGATATTTTCTAGTGTACACAGAGAAGATAATGTTTAAGCCTAGAAACTTAAAGGACAAATAAAACTTAACCAGCATGGTGAGAAAACTGGGAAAATAAATTACAAGTAAGTAAAAGTGGTTGTGAAATGTACCCAAGTTGAAACAACTCAGGAGGATTTCATACAACATTTCCATATGCAGTGTGAGTGGCACAGCTGGATTCATTTACAAGTGTGAGATCATGAAGAACTATACATGCTAAAAATTCCAGATTTTCTCATGAAGAGGTGAATTATTATAAAGTGAAAAAAATGGTCCTATTCGTTTTTAAGAAAGTGTAACTTTAAAAAACATGAAAAATAAATGGGGTATGATTTTTTTACTAATCGAAATATATTACAGTAGAAAAAATGAGAAATGTTGAGTTAAACCAAGGCATTGGCTTTAGCGATAAAGGAGGATTGAAGATTGTAAACATTAGGGCTAATAAGGGGCACAATTAGCAATAATGATATTTGACTGAGAAGGGGTAGGATGAGACAAAAGAGGCCACTGGGTCACACACTAAATAGAGCAACATTGTTAATTGATGATTGGAAGCATTATAGACTGAATGTTTGTTTCTCCTCAACATTCATATGCTGCAATCCTAAATCCCAATGCGATGATATTAGGGAGTGGTAGTTTCAACAGATAATTAGGACATGAGGGTGGAGTCCTCTCTGATGAGATTAGTGACCTTATAAGAAAAGACACGAGAACTTGCATTCACTCTTTCCGTTCTCTGTCATATGAGCCAGAGCAAGAAGAAGTTCATTTGCAAACCAAATCTGTAGGCACCTTAATTTTGGACTTCCCAGTCTCCAGGACTGTGAGAAATAAATATTGTCTATGGTAATTTCTTATAGCAGCCTTAGCTTTCCAAAACTGGAAAAGATAATTAGATTTTTAAGTGTGAAGACAGAGATATCGGTAGGTTCATAATTGGAGAATTTGAGATGATATGAGATAACAAAGTGAAAAAAAATTGAATTTGAACACCCTGAGATCCAGGTTGGGGTGACGAAAGTCAAAAGATTCTAGGAGAATGAATGAGGCCAAAAAAAGAGAAGGGTATGCAGTGGTAACTGGAGAGTAAAGAAGGTACATGATAATTATAGTCTCTTCTGACTAGACAGAGACCCATGCTTTGTAAAGTTTAACATACACAAAAAAAGACTCTGACCAAAGTTGTCAAAGTACATAAACTAAGTTTTGGACTCATTCTCAAACTCCAGATAAGTATATTTCTACATATATTAAAGATATATTTTCCCCAATATTCAATAGAAATCTCAAGCTTAGTGCATATTTCAGTATTTTTGACCAAGAGCAGTATTCAAAATGTGAACAGGGCGCATAACACAGTAAATGACATAATACAATAGATACCCTATTTCTCATTTGAATATAATTTATTTTTTATTTTTATGTTTTTGAGTTGGAATCTGATTTATGAGCAACTGCTACAACAAAATTGCTAATTACTGGTTACATTTTGTACCTATCTCACACAGAAGTCTCCTCTTAAGTACTTGTGTGATCTGTTTTATTTGGTGGTATATTCATTCATATTCCCAAGCAAGACATCTAGAAATAATATTTCTATATTTTTCTCTCTCTTTCTAGCCTTCCATAGTATTGATTACCAATTTCTGTTGATTTTATCTTGAAAAATCTTCAGTTTTTCCTTTCTTTTCTTGTTTTACTTGGCTATCGTAATAGTCTATAGTCTGGTCTCAAATTCATTCATTCCTTCTCTTTGCTGTTCTGTGCCTGAATGCTTATTTCCCCTTATGCTTGGCAGGTAAGCACTCATAACTCAAGAAAAGAAATCAAATGACAAGTCCAATATGACAGTTTCCTACAACATCCATGAATAATTAATCACTAATAGCCAGTAGTGAGCTAAAAGGTTAATTAGAACAAATATTCATATATTTTTACATTTCTACATTTAATGATGTGATTTAGGTATCTTGACATCATATAGTGTGTGATTATTCACGATTTGGATGCTGACAAACCTTATATTAGTTGCTCCTGACCTCCAAAATCTGGTTTACCAAGATTCTATTGCTTCTAGACCTTCTGAGTTTCTTTCTTTCTTTCTTTCTTTCTTTCTTTCTTTCTTTCTTTCTTTCTTTCTTTCTTTCATATTGGAAGAATGTGTTGAATTTATTTATTTATTTTTTAAATTTTAAAACAAAGTTTATTAGAAAAAGACTGGGAAAGAGAGAGAGAGAGACATGCCAAAGCTGGCACGGGCAAAAGAAAACCACACTTTTTGCATTTTTACAAAAGAACTGAGTTTCTATAACATTATTTCTTTGTTGTACTACAATAATGGGTTTCATTGTCAATCATTTTCTTCTACATTGTCAGATTCAAAGACTATAAATTTCTATTTATCAATACCCAAGTTTCTGTCATATCACCTGGCAAATACTTTCCCTGTAGAAAGAAGGAATTAAAAAGGGAAGGAAGGAAGGAATGATATAAATAGAGAGGGAAGAAGACAGAGGGAAGAATACTGCATATGGGTGATTCTGAGTCTGAGAGAGTAGTGAAAAGACCTAAGTTGTTCCTGAGGCAGAAATGGGAGGTTTAATTTATCAAGCCAACATGGCAGCTAGATTCTCAAAACAATGGTAGCTTGTATGGGAGGGTGGGTAAGAATATGATGGTCATTGAGGGAAGTAGGAAACTTCATCTTTGAAATTGGTGAACAGCAACAAAGATGGAAAAGACCATTGTAAACAAACAGGCTACTGACATTCACACTGAGGATGAAAGAAGTCCTTGCCCCGTATAACAGGCAACTTAGCTTTGCAGTTAGCGGGAAACACCTATTTGGTAATTTTGCAAACAGAGACAAATATTTGACCACTGTTACCTCTTAGTTAAAGTAAATCCCTAAACAGCTTGGTTACAGCTCTCTTTGAGAGACAACAGCAAGATCCCATATCTAGACAAATATAAAGCCAGAGGGATGAACATCATTATTCTTCTAAGGCAGATATAAAAAGTACTTGAATTTAAATAACCAGGAGCAGTTGTGAGACAGGGTAAGGCACTCATTGATAAGTTAGCTCTCCAATCTGCTACTTATCTCTGTGAATTTGGAACTATCACTTATCTAATTGCAATTTTCTCATTTTCAGACTGGGATTAAAACTACCTTCTTCACTGGGCTGTTTAAAAATCGAATAAACAGGCTAACTATATGCAGATGATTAAAATGATCACCACACACAAAAATCAACTCTAAATGAATCAAAGACCTAAATGTAAAACCTCAAACTATAAGAAACTTAGAAAATGTCAGAGACACCCTTATGAAAATTGGAACTGGCAGCCAATTCCTGATCAAAAACCCTAAGTACTCATGCTACAAGAGATTAAATAGACAAGTGGGACCTCATCAAACTGACAAGCTTGTGCAAGGTCAAATAAACCATTGCCAGAGCAGGTAGGCAATCCACAGACTCGGAAAAAATATTTACCAACTGTATTTCTGACAAAGGACTAACATCCAGGATTTACAAGAAGCTCAAATGTGCCAAAAAGATTTAAAAAAAAAACAGCCCGATTACAAAATGGGCAAAAGACATGAATAGACACTTCTCAAAAGAAGACATATGAGCACCCAACAGATACATTTAAAAATTGCTCCTCCTCATTAGTCATTAAATACATGCAAATTAAAACCACACTGAGATACCACCTAACTCCATCAGGATGGCCATCATCAATAACTCAGAAAACAACCGATGCTGGAGAGGATGTGGGGAAAAGGGAACACTTATACACTGTTGGTGGGAATGTAAACTGTGGAAAACAGTGTGACGATTCCTAAAAGATCTAAAAATCAACCTCTCATATGACTCTACAATCTCCCTACTGAGAATACACCCGAAGGAACACAAATCACTCTATGATAGAGATACCTGCACATGCATGTTCATTGTAGCATTATTCTAATAGCAAAAAACAAAACAAAACAAAACAAACAAAAAACATGGAACCAACTCTGGTGCCCATCGAAAGAGGACTGGATGAAAAAAGTGTGGTACATATACATGATGGAATATTACACAGCCTTAAAGAAGGATAAAATTATGAACTTCACAGCAACTTGGATGGACTTAGAGGCTATAATACTGAGTGATCTATCACAGAAACAAAGAACCGGGTATCACATGTTCTCACTTATGGGGGACTTTGAACACCTATGGTAGTACTATAAAAAAGGGATTGCCAGTAGTGGGAAACTGCTGGGGTAGGGGGAGGGCACACTTCGTTAACAAAGGTACTTAATCCTGAATTGTACCCCACATATTTAAAATAAAAAAAATTTTAAAATCAAATAAACAAATAGATAACTTAGCATATTGTCTGACATATACTAAGTATTCAGTTAAATGTTCATGATACTGAGGATGGTGAAAATGTTGATAAATATAGCTAGCTATAAACAAGTCAGACTTCTAGCTGTCTTGATCTATATTTTCTGTTCACATGTACTTCTGAAGGCACATGGTTGCCTTTGAAAAGACAACAATCCAGGCTTTCTAGGAGCATCAATGAGAGCTACCTTTGTATCATTTTCAGTTATTGCCCAAAATTAATGTATAATTCTCTCCTTTCTAAAAATTTTGAGTTCAATATCTGTATTTACTGGGAAATTTTCCGATAAATCTCTGTTCCTGGTACAAAATTGCACACTTAAAAACAAAAGTACTTTCTATGGGAGCTCTTACATCCCTTAGTTTCACATTCATTCCTTGTTTAGAAGATGGTTTTTTTCTATTAAAAGAAGAAAAAAAGTCCCAATGTGTTTGTTCATCACATATTGCATGACAATTATCCAAGTACTGCCAATGTTTAATATAACTGTGCAAAAGAAAAATTATTATCCTCTTTGAATGCTTTCTAGTATATACAGAAGAATTAAGTGTTATTCTATAATAAGAGCCTTGAGTCAGTGTAGTCCTTAGTGATTTCATACTCAAAAGTCATAAATAACTATACTTCAGAGAAGAGTTTTATATCTCTTATTCTGATTATTTTCTATAGTTTGAAAGATTGGCCAAAGAGATCAACACTGAAATCCAAGATTATTTATGCTTTCACAGATGGTGTTACATGTTAGGTCACAGTATTGGCAATAAAGCCACTTTAATTGACTATAATTTCTAAACCTCTGGAAAGTCCATTTCTTCCCCAGTCAAACATATCTGGGATCCTCACAGCGATGAGTAGTGTGTGCTCACAAACAAGCTAATTTCGTGCTGAATCCCACTGCTACTACTCAGTGGAATTCCTAAGTGCCTGTAGACCCCATATGAGTAATCATATGCCCACCAGGTGCTACTGTTTCCCCACAGGAACATGTATGCCCTCTCTAGCTGCCACAGTTGTAGGGTATATTGTTATGATTTTTAAAAACCTCTCTTTTTTGGGGTGACAGTGAGTGGGAAACTCAAGAAATGTTTAAGTCTCAAAGTGTCTCACAGATTTCAGATTTCAATAATTCTTGTTTCTTGTTTGTTTTCAATTTTAAAATCTCTGTTCCACATTACATTTAGAAATGAATTGTGTAGGAGATAAACCAGGAACAAAGCCAAGTAACAGATTCCACTCTATGCATGGGATTATCCCTCCTCTCCCACAGAACAGGATCTTTCTCGAGAATCTCATAGACATAGACATTGGCAATCCTTGCTATGGGATGGGAGGCATATTTAATTCCCACTCACACTGAAGGTGTTGCTCTCCCCTCTCGCCACTTCCCTGGCTTCACTTTCCAACATGTACTCCCACATTAATCACAAAACTATGTGTTTTACTTACTCTTATTTTGTTTCATAGACTCTATCTTTGCTATTTTAAACATGAGCCTAGTTCACTTGTTTATTTTGTGGAAGCTCCAATGAAGCAAATACCATGAGTTCAGTTACCAGCATTTCAGCCCAATATGACCATGGCCCATATATCAGAGCATATCGCATATTCAGCTGCAAGTTTATAGAACAGAGAATGTTCTTCTGACAGTTTCAAGGATGCCCGGTGTTACTTGAAGTCTGTTTTGTCATGTGACACCACTGTCTCTACTACTGAGCAGTTTTCAGTTTAGTTAGGAGGACAAATTTTAACTCTGAGATTCTAAGCAAGAACCATGAATAGCACAAAGTTAAGGTCTCAGATTTTAAGAGTAGATTCTAACACTAAAGAAAGTCACTAGGAATGTGAATAACTGGAAATAATCAGAGGGTAAACATTAGAGCTGTTTCTTAAAATATAAACAGAAATTGGTTAGAGGGAGAGGCAGTCATTCAAAATAAGGACAAGACACTTATATATTAAAAATCATTTTCATTAGTTCAAATTCTACTAATGAGTTTTCATCACTAGTGATGAGTTTCATATAGTATGAATAGCAGTTTTTGATGGAAATCCAATGGGAATTAAGGTTTTAATGGATCCCTAGGCAAATAATGTTGAAACTACTTGCCATTTGGAAGTCAGGGCTATAATTGAGGAACCTCCCTTTAACCATGTCATTTCAGCAGCAACTATTTCCCCCACATTCCTTTCCTTTTCACCTCAATTCAGGAGAAGATTTTCTTCTCAGAATGGGACCTTTCCATATAAGGTGGAATATTTTGCTAAACCCAAGGGTGAAGCTAAATTTTGATAATTTTACATCAAATTATCCTTACTAGAAACTGAAACTTATAATCAATCTTTTATTCAATGTTTCATACCCTTAAGGACTTTCCTTTATACTGTTAAAGCTTTGGCAAAATTTAGAAAGAAATAAGAGTTTGTTTTAATAAAATCTTGATTTAGCATTCCAATAAACTCACTAATAAGTCACAAGAATAAGTAATTCCTGGACTGAAACCAACAACATAATGATCCTAGTATATTTCAGACTTCATTATATGAAGCAATCATTTATAAAGTTTAAAATAATGTAACACTTCAACAATAAGAAAATATTTTCTGTAGAAGAATAAAATTTTTTATTTGATTTATTTTGCAAACAATATGAAAGAAGTTTTCTTATGAATACTTTCAATATTATACCATCATGAGCTGAATACAATTGCAGGACAATTTTTCCTCTCTTGCTACTCATTCCATCATATCCTCTCACTGTTTTATCACATGGATGAAGATGACATGAAGCATGGGGAAACGTAAAAACTATAGCCATATTTATTTATTATCTATCTGCCTAATTCTTATGAATGATTATTTCATGTATTTTAACATGGCACTGTACATGACTGTACATGACATAGTTAAACATTATTGAAGAGTAAAATGTCCTTATCCTTGGAAATTGTTTCTAATAAGAATACACATGTAAGGGATGGAAAGAAAATAAATCTGGCGTATAAAAGTCTGGAGATCTCCAACAGAGTTAGATGATTCATAAAATCTGTACAATAGAGAGACAACAAATAAGTCTGGGCACTTAGTCAAAATCAGCCTACAAGTAACTGAAAATTATGCTGTATGATGTTTAACCCCTTTTTCACAAAAAGAAAAAAATTGAAGGGTCTAATTTATTCACCTTGGGTTGTTATAACTGGTGTCATTTGTTAAGAGCCTGTTAGACGTTGGCACTGTACTAGACACTAGAGACGTTACATGGTCTCACAATAACCTGAGGTAGAGACTGTATGATTAACTCCATTGCACTGATAAGGTAACTGAAGGTAAAGGCAGTTCAAATTCTTATTTGAAACAGCGTTTAAGTGAACAGGCAAGGAGTTAAGGACTAAGGGGGATTTTAAAACCTACCCCTTAACGCTAATTTTCAATTGAGTCTTGATGAAACTGAATAATTGCATACTGCATACTACTCCTCATTCATCTTTTCCTTCTCTCTTCGTTGTCTTGTGTTATTGTGATTTATGTGTCAGTGTACCGCATTTTAAGTGTCCTGAAATTGGAAGCTACATCTCAGAGGGAAGGAAGAAGTCACAATGAATATAGAACTCTTTTCATTGCCAGGTCGATGGAACTGCTGAGTAAATGACAGAATCCTTGATTACTTAAAAATAAGCTGTTCCGGATAGAGATTCTGAAAGCAAAGCCTCATTTCTTACCAACTAATCTTTGACAAAGTCTCCAACAATAACTACTGGGGAGAGGAGAACCTATTCAGTAAACGGTGCTGGGAAAACTGGTTGATCACATGCAGAAGATTGAAACAGGACTCCAACCTATCACCATACACAAAAATGAACTCTAAATGGATCAAAGACCTAAATGTAAAACCTCAAAGTCTAAGAAACTTAGAAAATGCAGGAGACATCCTTATGGATATTGGAACTGGCAACCAATTCCTATTCAGGACCCTAAGTGCCCACACCATAAGAAATAAGATAGACGAGTGGAACCTCATCAAACTGACAAACTTCTGCAAAGCAAAAGAAACCATCAAGAGAGCAGGGAGAGAATGAGAAAAAATATTTGCTAACTGTTTATCTGACAAAGGCCTAACATTGAGGATCTACATGGAACTCAAATGCGTCAAAAGGAAAGAAACAAACAGCCCATTAAAAAGTGGGCAAAATATATGAATAGACACTTCTCAAAAGAAGATATATGGGCAGCCAACAGACACGTGAAAAAGTGCTCAGCCTCACTCATCATAAGAGAAATGCAAACCAAAACCATATTGAAATACCACCAAATCCCAGTAAGAATGACCATCATTAATAAAACAAACAAGAGATACTGGTGAAGATGCAGAGAGAAAGGAACGCTTTTATACTGCTGGTGGGAATGCAAACTCTTGCAGGATCTTTGGAAGACAGTGTGGCAATAGAACTAGATATTGCCCTTCCATATGCCCCAACAATCCTTCTATTGGGAATATAACTGAAGGAACTCAAATCATTCTACAAAAAAGATACCTTAACACTCCTGTTTTTGCCACTCTATTCACAATAGCAAAAACATGGAACCAACCATGTTGCCCATCGAAGCTGGACTGGATAAAAAAAATGTGGTACATACACACAATGGAATATTATGCAGTCATAAGGAAGGGCAAGCATATGGACTTGGGTGAATTTAGAGTTGATCATACTTAGTGATTTATCACAGAAACAAAGAACAGAGTACCATATGTTCTCACTCATAAGCGGACATTTAACAATTATCATAAGCTAAAAGAAAGGGATTGGCAGTAGTGGGAGACTGTCAGTGGAGAGTGGTGGGATTGGCAGTTGAGGGAAACTGCCAGGGGAGGGAGGAGTACACCTCATCAGCAAGGGTACCTGCATAATCAACATTTGTATACCTAACCCTGAATTGTACCCCACATCTTTAAAATAAAAAATAAAAAAAAACAAAATAAGTTGTTCCCTGAGCACAGATATACTGAAGGCTCCTACATAGCCAAAAACCTCCCTCAGCTCAAGATACCTGGTAATGATCTCACCAATTAGTTCCTGCAGAGGTAGACAAAAAAGACGCAGGTGCAACCAGTTGCCCAGCAGAAAGAAATTCATTCCACAGAGAAGCATTTTTGAACATGGTTTCTGTCCCAAATAAGCAGACAAAACCAAGATGCATGCATTTTTATAATATAGCACTTAGTATAGTGCCTGACACAGTGTGAATATTCATTTAAACAATATTCACAATATTTGTCAATATGTAAACATTAACCACACTTTACTAAGTGCTTTGTGTTAATTATTTAGCTTTGTGTAAATTATTTAATACTCACTGCCTGTTGCTAATAGACACTATTCTTACCCTTTTATTTTTTTTTGAGTCAAGGTATCATTCTGTCACCCGGGCTGTAGTGTAGTTCTGTGATCATGCCTCGCCACAGCTTCTACCTTCTGGTCTCAGGCTATCCTTCTGCCTCAGCCTATGAAGTACCTGGGACTATAGGCACTCACCACCACACTCAGTTAATATTTTTATTTATTTGTTTATATATTTATTTATTAGGAGACAGAGTCTCACTATTTTGACTAGGCTGGTCTCAACCCTGGGCTCAAGTAACCTATCTGCCTCGGCTTCCAAATTTCTGGGATACAGGCGTGAGGTATCCACCATGCCTGGCTTTGACTCTCATTTTTATTTTTAGGTAAGAAAAATGAGATAGGAAAAAATATTAATTTGTTCACATTTACAATAGTACTTGGTAACTGAGATGTTTTAAGAGGTTTGCCTGACTCCAGAGCTCTTAAACATTAAACTGATTTGCTTTTCTCCTATAATCCTAAAACCTAGAACAACCCATAGCACACAATTAAGTTGGAGATTCACAAAATAAGCACAGAGTGGGTGTCAGAGAGAGATATTATAGCCAGCCAGACAGTAACCAGAAACTAGCTGCTATTACTATAGAGATTTTTGGCTTAAGCTTCATGGCTATTTCAGTGGTGGTGATAGCAGAGATAGAAACATGTTTTTCTACTGCTGGACAGTTACAATAGCTTTTATTCTCTTACCCCATCCCCTTCCCTCTCTTCCTTAGCAATTTCTGAGGATTGAAATCCAGATGATGAGTCTTAGTGCACCTCAACAATAAAGCTCTGCAATGATATGCTCAGTGAAAGGTGAGAACAGTTGTAAGAGGTGCCACATCCAACCTATGTGTCCTGCAACTAAACCTATATACTTTATTAGTAATTAATGGGGCATTCCACGTTCTTAAATTTCTCTATGCTACTTGCCTGCCTCAAGGTTAACACAGTCAATTAGAACCACAAAGGCAGCAGAACTCTCTCCTCTCATCAGCTTTTGCATCAAGAAAACTTTAGGTAGAGACTGCAGATGATTCTACAGTCTTGGAGAGTCTAAAAGTCTATATCTTATTTGCTTTAATTTTATTCTTATCTTATTGTCAGACAGACATATGCATTCCCAGGTCACCAGTTTCAGGAAATCCAAAAAGATACTTAGTCCTTCTTGTCCTAAATTTCAAGTGTCATATAAAATTTAAGAAATGAATGGCAAAGAATCAAACAAACCTTTAAGATCATCACCTTGAGAGGTGGAGCTTAAGATGGCAGCCAACGGGTCAGGCTGTAAGAATCTCCATGGAGGCAAAGAACAATAAAGACTCTCTGCACGAGTAGGCAGGCACTGGTGGGAGCATGAAAGTTTGTCTGAGGGGATACTTGGCTGCATGCGCCCAGGTCCCCCGTCTGAGGGTTACTGAAAGCCCGCACCACCCTGAAAATAGAGTGCAACTCTCAAGATTGCCCACAGAAATGTCTGCTGCCTGCGGGAATGCACCTGAGAAAAGCTTGCTGAATCCAGCTGATTCCCAGTGCCTGGCACCAGGAACACACCATCACCTGTCATACTGGACCCACTGGAACACAGGATCTGATTATTGGAGAGAGAGCATTGGGGGATCCAGAGAGGAATACATTCCCACTGTAGTCATTTTCCAGGCAGAGATTTGCATTGCCCCTCCCAACACCCCCTCCCCACCCCCAGCCTCCAACTTGTTGCCTAAGCTGCATGGGCAAACTATTATTCCAGGTACTCCCTCACCATTGAAGTAGGAGGGAGACTGTTTTGAGCTTTGTCTCACCACTTCAGCACCTAGCAAGGCACATGAAGGGCCTGCAGATGGAGTCCAGAGATCCTGTCTCTGTGAATGGCGGATCAACTACTCAGGACTGGAACATGGTCCAGAGGAAATATCCTGAGAGCACAAACTTCAGAGGGACCTGATGAGTGCTGAGTTCCAGACACCCCACCCCTTACCCTGATTCAGCCGTGGGACAAATGGTGTGGCCAGAAAAGGACGAGGAAGAACTCCAAAGAGATCAGTGGTGAGTCTGTCCGGAGCTGAGCCAAAACTCCTTCTCCCCAGCTATCCTCTGAACATCAGCCCCCCACAGCTGGGTCATGACTGAGGGGGACAAACCCAGATGGATCCTGGACATCAGTCACAATAGGAAAACCCCATTCCAGGATAGGCCTGACTGGGGCAACCTCATGAGAGTACATACCTGGGGAAGAAACTATCCTCTACATCCCTACCAGAGATCTCCTTGACCATATGAGAGTGGGAGGGAAGGACTGCAATCCCACCCACCTCCAATCTTCCTTCCTTAATTCATTTACTGGATTCACTGATTGCTCATATTTTGATTTTGTGTTTGGTTTTTGCACTTTTGTTCTTCTATTTTTTTTTTAATATTCATTTTTTATAGTTTAAGAGGTGTGTGAAAATACATGTGAGGGTTCCACCTGAATCCCCTACTTTTTTTTTTCTTTTTTCTTATTCTCCCTTCTTCGGTCTTTTTTTCTTTCTTCTCTATTCACTTTGTTCTAGGCATATGTCTGTGTGTTTAGTTTTCTTGGTTTTTTGTTGTTGTGTTGGTGGTTTGTTTTGTTTTGCTTTGTTGTTATTCCAGACAGTTTTGTAGTGTGTGTTGGTTTCTGCTTTGCATCATCATATAGAGTGGTGGTGGGGAGTGGATCTCAGGGAACACATACCACAATAATTGAACATTTTAATTTGCAAGTAGCATCTGATTCCTAGCACCCCATCCCCCACTTTAAGGATTTTAAAAACTATAAGAGACAGCGAAGCATCCCATCCACCATTCAATTTCAAAATATAACAAATCCAGAACCCAGATCAGGGAAGAATAGAGGACTGAGCAAATATCAGAAGAGAAAGCCTCTCCCACTGACACTGAATAGTAGAACTAAAGAAAAAAACAAAAGATCTGTCACAAATGAGGAAAAGTCAAAGGAAGACCTCAGATCATTCCAAGTCTACCGAAGACAAAACTCCTGAGAAATCAGACCTTCGTGCCCAAACAATGGAAGTCATCAACGACTGGCCCCAGAATATGACAGGGATTAGGGAATGGTTGGAAAGAGTGAATAAGACTCAAGAAAGACAAGATGCAACACTGAAAGAACTTGTAACAGAGAATCTGGCAATAAAAAATTTCATCAAGGAAATAAATAACAAGATGACAAGCATGGAAAGCAGAATTAATCTAGCTGAAGAAGGAATCTCAGAACTTGAAGACCAGAACATGAAATTAACCCGTTCTGTAAAAAACATAGAAAGAAGACTCAGAAAGAAAGAACAAAGCCTACAAGAGATGTGCGATTATATCAAGAAGCCGAACCTACTCCTGACTGATATCCCAGAAGAAGAAAGGGAAAATGGGAACAACTTGGAACACGTATTCCAGGAGGTAATCCAAGAATACTTTCCCCATCTCACTAGAGATGTGACCAGCAAAGCGCAAGAGAAACAGAGAATCCCCACAAGACATCACAACCCTAGACACATAGTAATTTGCCTACACAAAGTAGGCACAAAAGAAAAAAAATTAAAGGCAGCAAGAGAGAAAGGTCAGACTACCTACCAGGGAAAACTAATCAGAATAGCAGCAGATCTATCAGCAGAAACACTGCAAGCAAGAAGGGCCTGGACTCCTATATTCAAAGTCGTCAAAGAGAAACAATTTCAAACAAGAATTTCTAATCCAACCAAGCTCAGCTTCATCAGTGATAGAGAATTAAACTCCTTCCCAGACATTCAATCCCTGAGATTATGCAGCTTCCAGACCAGCTCTACAGGAGACAGTTTAAAAAGTATTAAGCACAGAAGAAAGAAAACAAAAAAATGGCTATATACTTCCCAAGAGAACAACAGAGCACAGAATCAACAGAGAATACAGCGCAACAAGAAACTTGAAAATGCACACCTACTTTAACCCCAAAGCCAAAAGGAAACAAACAAACAAACAAAAAACATTATTAGAACCTCATGACAGGGATAAGCAATCACATTTCAATAATCAGCCTGAATGTGAATGGACTAAATGCACCACTGAAAAGACACAGATTGGTGGACTGGATACGAAACCATGACCCCATTATTTGCTGCATCCAGGAGACTCATCTCACTATGAGGGATACACACAGTCTCAAAGTGAAAGGATGGAAAACGAGTTTCCAGGAAAATGGATCACAATAAAAAGGCAGGAGTTGCAATCTTAATATCAGGCAAAACAACTTTTAAGCTATCAAAAATTTTAAAAGATGCAAAGGGACACTACATAATGATAAAAGATTCAATCCATCAACAAGAAATATCCATCCTAAACATATATGCACCCAACACAAGGGCACCAGCATTTATAATGCAACTACTAAATAAACTAAAAAAAGATATTGACTCTAACACTATCATAGCAGGGGACTTGAATACCCCACTGACAGCCCTAAATAGATCATTGAGGCAAAAAATCAACAAGAAGATCCAGAACCTAAACTTGACACTTGACCAAATGGACATTGTTGATACCTACAGATTATTCCACCCAACAAACACAGAATGTACATTCTACTCATCCCCACATGGAACATACTCCAAGATTGATCATATCCTTGGCCATAAATCAAGCATTAACAAATTCCATAAGGTTGAAATCTTGCCATGCACATTCTCAGACCACAATGGAAAAAAATAAATATCAAAACCAACAACATTTCCCCAAAGTACACAAAGACATGGACACTAAACAGCATGATGATTAACAACGACTGGGTCAACACTGATATCAAAGAAAAATTGAAAGATTCCTGGAAAAAAATGAGAATGAAGAAGCATCTTACCAAAAACTCTGGGATGCCATGAAATCAGTTTTATGAGGGGAATTTATATCTCTACAAGCACACATCAAGAAAATGGAAAAATCGAAAGTGGAGAGCCTAACAAATCACTGAAGGGAGCTATAAAGAGAAAATCACCAAAACACCAACTTCAGCAGAAGAATCCAAATCATAAAAATAAGAACCCAAATACAGGACAAAGAGCACAAAAATGTCATAGAAAACATCAACAAAACAAAAAGCTGTTTATTTGAAAGAATTAGCAAGATTGATGCGCCCCTAGCCAGAATGACCAAGAAAAAGAGAAAAATCCCAAATAAACACAATCAGAAATACAAATGATCAAATCACAACTGACTTCGAAGAAATACAAAAGATTATCAGAGATTACAATGTATACCGATATGGAAACAAACTTGATAACCTAGATGAAATGGAGGACTTTCTGACATCACACAACATCTTCAGGTTAAAACAAGAAGACATGGAGATACTAAATAGACTAACAACAATCCAGGAAATTGACTGTGTCATACGAAAATTACCTACAAAAAAAAAAAAAAAAAGCCC
>NW_007245855.1:27201-28795 GCF_000164805.1 Carlito syrichta | reverse complement strand
ATTCTACAAAACATACAAGGAGAAGCTGATACCAATCCTATTGAAAGTATTCCAGGCAATTGAGAAAGATAGAATTCTTCCCAAATCATTTGACAAAACTAACATTACACTGATACCCAAACTGGGTAAATATCCAACAAAGAAAGAGAACTACAGGCCAATATCCCTTCTGAACATAGATGCAAGTATCCTCAACAAGATTCTAGCAAACTGGATCAAAAACCACATCTCAGTAATCATCCACCATGACCAAGTAAGCTTCATCCCCAGGATGCAGGGCTGGTTCAACATTCACAAGACCAAAAGTGTCATTAAATACATCAAGAGATGTGAAAACAAGAATCACATGATTATCTCATTAGATGTAGAAAAAGCTTTTGATAAAATTCAGCATCATTTCTTGATAAAAACCCTCAAATACCTAGGTATAGAAGGAACATACCTCAAAATAGTAAGTGCCATTTACGTCAAACCCATATCAAACACATTGCTAAATGGACAAAAAATAGAAATATTTCCCCTGAATTCTGGTAAAAGACAAGGCTGCACACTCTAACCCCTCTTGTTCAACATTGTGTTGGAAGTCCTAGCTCAGGCAATTAGACAAGAGAAGGAAATCAGGGGTATCCAAATAGGAAAAGAGGAAGTCAAGTTATCCCTCTTTGCTGATTATATGATCCTATACCTTGAAAATCCAAGAGAATCTGTCAAAAACTTGCTTGCACTGATAAAGGGCTTTGGCAAAGTCTCAGTGTACAAAATAAATATGCAAAAGACAGTTGCATTCCTATACACAAACAACAAGCAGGTAGATACCCAAGTAAAAAACACAACCTCATTCACAATAGCCACCAAAAAATAAAAATAAAAAAAGAAAGAAAGAAATACCTCAGCATCTTCCTAACCAGAGAAGTGAAAGACCTTTACAATGAGAATTACAAAACGCTTCTCAAAGAAATCCAAAAATACACAAACAAATAGAAAAATTTTTCATGCTCACAGATAAGAAGAATCAACATCATTAAGATGTTCATCCTACCAAAAGCAATCTACAGATTCAACGCAGTACCCACTAAGTTACCAACATCATTCTTCTCATACCTGGAAATGACAATACAGAAATTCATATGGAAACATAAATGACCACGAATAGCCAAAACAATTCTTAGCAAAAGAAACAAAGCAGGAGGTATCACACTTTCAGACTTCAAACCTTACTATAAGACTACAGTAATCAAAACAGCCTAGTATTGGTACAAGAACAGGCACATAGACCAGTGGAACAGGATAGAGATTCTGGAAGCAAAGCCTCAATTCCTCAACCAACTCATCTTTAAGAAAGCCTCCAACAACAACCACT
Organism: Carlito syrichta; assembly: GCF_000164805.1. Classification (NCBI taxonomy): domain Eukaryota; kingdom Metazoa; phylum Chordata; class Mammalia; order Primates; family Tarsiidae; genus Carlito; species Carlito syrichta. The sequence goes on along the minus strand of NW_007245855.1, from coordinate 27,435 downwards.
GGTGAGAGGAGAGCCTTTTCAGTAAGTGGTGCTGGGAAAACTGGCTGACCACATGTAGAAGATTGAAATAGTACCCCTACGTATCACCATGCAGAAAAATTAATTCTAAATGGATCAAAGACCTAAATGTAAAACCTCAAACTATAAAAATCTCAGAGATAGCCGGGCTCGGTGGCTCAGCCTGTAATCCCGCGCCTTTGGGAGGCTGAGGTGAGTGGATTGCCTGAGCCCGCG
>NW_007245855.1:0-27132 GCF_000164805.1 Carlito syrichta | reverse complement strand
TCCAGTCTGGGCGACAGAGTGAGACTCCAACTCAAAAAAAAAAAAAAAAAAAGAAAATCTCAGAGATACCCTTATGGAAATTGGAACTGGGAACCAATTCCTATTCAGAACCCTAATGGCCAATACCTTAAGAAATAAGATAGACAAGTGGGACCTCATCAAATTAATGAACTTCTGCAAAGTAAAGGAAACCATCAGGAGAGCAAGGAGACAGCCCACAGAACAGGAAAAAAATATTTGCCAACTGTATATCTGACAAAGCCCTAACATCTAGGATCTACAAGGAACTCAAATGCGCCAAAACAAACAAACAAACAAAAACAACCCCTTTAAATAGTGGGCAAATGGCATGAATAGACACTTCTCAAAAGAAGATATACGGACAGCCAGCAGACACATGAAAAAATGAAAAAGTGCTCAGCCTCACTCATCATCAGAGAGATGCAAATCAAAACCACATTGAGATGCCACCTAAACACTGTCAGAATGGCACATCATAAATAAAACAAACAACAACAAATGCTGGTGAGGATGTGGAGAAAAAGGAATGCGTGGCAGGAATACAAACTAGTAAAACCTCTTTAGAAGACAATGTGGTGATTTCTGAAAGAACTAGAAATTGACCTTCCATATGGCCCAGCAATTCTCCTGCTGGGAATATACCCAGAGGAACTGAAATTAATCTACAAAAAAGATACTTGCACACGTATGTTTGTTGCAGCTTTATTCACAATAGCAAAAACATGGAACCAACCATGTTGCCCATCGAAGCTAGACTGGATAAAAAAATTGTGGTACATATACAAATGGACTATTCAGCCATAAACAAGGACAAATATATGACTTTTCAGCAACTTGGATGGATTTGGAGTTTATCATACTCAGTGATATATTACAGGAACAAAGAACAGAGTTCCATATGTTCTCACTCATAAGTGGAACTTGAACAATTATAACTCTATAAGAAAGCAATTGGCAGTAGTGGGAAACTGTCGGAGGGCAGGGATTGGCAGTTGAGGGAAACTGCTATGAGAAGGAGTGGCATACCTCATCAACAAGGGTACCTGTATGATCAAGGTTTATATGCCTTATGTACCCTGAATTGTATCCCACATCTTTATAATAAAATTTTTTAAAAGGGATCATCACCTTAATTCATCAAGTATAGTAGATTGACTACAAAAATACTTTAATTTTGACACTGTTAGAATAATTATGTATCATCTGATATGACTATTTTATCTGTTGTGTTTTTTTTTATAAAAAGCAACACAACTTCTGGATACAGTTGAAAATCCTTTTTTGCTACCAACAGACATCTGGAAATTTAACAAGTAAACATTATTTATTATGCTTACCAACACTTCTATGGATGTTGGTATCTCTGGCAACCTGTAAACCTGAGGGAGGTTAAAAAAAAATACATTCTTAACTTTGTAACACATTGTTTACTCAGGGCAACAAAGTAAGTGACTGGATTTTTTTTTTTTTAATGCTTATCCAGACATCCACATAATGTTTAAAAATGTAAATGAGGACTTCCAGAAGGTCCTCATTTAACTATTGTTTAGCCCTTTCAACACTACTGAGCATTATCTTTTCTGGCTAACTTTTTTTTTTTGTTTTTTAATCAACTCACCTCTTCTAACCATTTTATCTGTCTATTCTCCCATACTCTCTGTTATGATGAACTTCTTTTGTGCTCATCCTAGAAACTGCCTTCAAGAATAATACTACATGGTTATAGACCTAGGCATATGAACATCAAATATCAGAAGAACCATCATTAAACCTTGTAAACATTTTAAAACAAATAAGAGAAATTTAAATATATTTGTAGGCTATTAATTACTTTTTAAAGTAATCTTTGTAGTTTCGCTCTATCCCATGCTGGCTATCCCATTCAAAATTTACAGAAAACTTCAAGGAAAATTGACAAAAAGAGCTTGTATCAAAATCACATGTGACTTTTATAAATGTCATTCATTATCATATTGTATCTTATCAATTCATTGCTTCTCTTATTTGTACAGCAAGTAATTGTCAAAATTAAGGCCTTGACAAAATGAAACACGGTAATTCATTTTGTGCTGCAACTCATATACGGGGGAAGTGACACATGAATAGCTATAGACCTCAAGTACTTGGGGGAAATCTATAGTGCTACTAGAAAGATCACAATAAGTAAAAGCCAATCCTTGGATACCAATAGCCACTCACAGATTCATAGGCAAAAATAATAAAGAAATTATAGCTATCATGAATATTCTATGCTAGGCTTTAATTATCAAGGCGGAAACTTGGGCCTTGATGATTTTTTAATGAAAGGTAGGATGACTTCCTAATTTAGCATTTTTCATTTAAATGCTCATTAGCAACAATATTCAACAATGCAACAAGGTTTTCCAAAAGTAGAGCAAGCAGAGGTGAAGATATTTATGCCACACATTCAACAGTAGACCTTGTCAAGATTTACTTATATGTATTTTGCTACCCATTTAATATGCACCAGTAGATCTCGTCAAGATACACTTACATGTTTTCAGTTGCATTTTTTTGGGGGGGGGCAATTTATGCTATCCTCATTGTGCTATGGAATATTTACCCTTTACTCTTTCCCAAAGAAAGAGATGGACACTGTGTTATTTGGTACTAGGGACAGTTTGCTGTAAAATCTGAATGGCCATGCAAAGAGGTAGAACTAGGTCTATTTCCTAGGGGATCTCAGATGATACACTACTTGCTCTAACATATCACTAGGGAAATGTGTTTAGAAATAATGACTAGAAGAGTCAAAGAGCCCAGGTTGTCTATAAAATTGAGTCTCGCCAAACCTGTTGATGGTCTCAGCTGATGGATAACTAGCACACAGAAACAAACAAAACTTTTATTGGTTTTATAGTAATCATTTATATTGAATTTATTAGAGGAGAGAAAGCACAGTTACTGGTAAGAGAGGAAAATAATTAACAAGAACTGATGATATATTAAATATTTTCAGAAAAAGTACAACCCAGGGTTTTTGCTCTCTTTAATCCTCCCTGAGTAATATGCAAACGGCACTATTTTTTTTACTTATATCACTGTGGATTTTTATACTTCGTGGTGAATTCATAAAAGGCAGCCACTATTAAAGCATTTTTCAAATTCATGGAAAGTAAAATAAATTCCCACCCTATTAGAGTTGTTTTAATGTTTCCTAAGCACATTATTTGCATATTTCATTGTAAGTCATCAATAAATAACACCTGAATTGATTTTTTTTTCATCATGAATAAGAGTGGTAGGGGTATGTTTTAAATTATGGTGATGTGCACCCTTTTTATTAAACACCCAAGAAAAGCATAATTTCACAATTACATGGTGAAAAGAGGAATTTGGGAATAACTGTTCTTTTTTTAATTAATAACTTCTATTTCTATATGAGAGATAGATTGAAAACTCTATTGGGGTAATACTTTGAAATAGTCAGATTAAAAGTAGTTATGAAATAGCTTTTCAAGTCTGGATGCATTTGGAGCTTATTCGCAGACTATTTCCATCATAATAAGGTATAAGAAGTAAGTGCAACACAAAAAGGGCTGATTCAGCCCTTGATGACACAGTGTGGAATTGTTCTCTACAGTAATATCTGTAAGATTTTATCCAGGCTAATAAGACACCCAGATCTCATGGCCTCGTTATTTTTAACTTGAAAGCTTTTTCCTTATAGTGGTAATGACTATTCTATCAAACTTTTCCTCTCCCATTAATAATAAAAAGAAAGCAGTATTTGGGGAAATTAAGCATGAAGGAAAATTGGCACACAGGTCCTGGTTATAGCTGGGCTGTACCTAAGGTTACACAAATGCTTTTGTTATCCCAACTCAGTGCTGTCTGATGGAATAAGTATTATTTAACAGTAAAGTTGAGACAGCAAGAAGAAACCTGAGGAACCTGAAAAGTGGTTTCTATGCTCTGTGTGAAGGGTCTTAAAAATACATTGGAATTACAAGGATCTGTATCTGTCTATAAGCTTTATTTATGGGAAAAGACTATTTTCTTTGAAGAGAAAATGAAACTGAATGTCACATGCTTTACCATAGATTCTGCATTCTATGACAGGATTTAGTTTTATTGCCATAAATTAGGTCATAATTGCCTTGTGCTGTATTAAAAATTAAATTATTGGAAAAATAAAACCTCAGAAAATAACAAAAGAAAATATCAAAGCTTGATGCAATGTCTTCCTACAGAACTTTTCAAATGCCAGTCTTGGCTATTGTACCTTTTGTGTGTATTTTCTTGTCTCATTTAGTACTTGTTAGTGCTACTTCTAGAAAAGGACACATTAGTTCAATTGTTTCAGTAAATTTCAGTCGATTTTAAGCTCCCACTTACAACTCTAGTCAATAACACTGCATTTTCTGAGAGAGTCTAGCCTCTATGATGCTATAGAGAACAAAAAAGAAAGAAAGGGAATAAGAGAGATTTGGGAAGAGTCTCTATTACAAGTATTTTAGGTAATATTAGGCCATCATGGGTAGGAATCACCATTTGTATTAATTTTATTTTGAAATTTTAAGTTTAAAATTTCTTGAAAGTATTTGAATCATGCAATTTTTCAGTGGAGAATTTATTCCAGAAATAGAAAAGTCTGGGTGGCTCATGAGATAAACCCCTACAAAGACTTATAAAATGAACCAAGGAGAGGAAGCTGTCAGCAAAATGGCAGAATAGAAAGTCTTAGCCTTTGTCCCCTCACAAAAATAAAAGCCATTCATGGTCTAAAACAGCACTGGGAGTGCAATTAAGAAGGAACAGCAATCCAGTGAAACCTAAAAAACAAAGATGGTCCATGTAGAAAAGTATAGAAAGCAAATTACCTATGTCCCTTCATCTTGTACACAGCTAAGTACCAAGAGGAATCTCCCTGACTATGACTTCTTTGTATGAGGAAAAAGAACAGAGGAAACCAAGCAATCTTTACCACTGAGAAGCCCAGTAGCCACTGCCACCACTATAGACCTTCACAGTTTTCACCTTTGTAGACTACAGCCTTCATTTATGAAGATCTTAGTTGATGGACTATTCTAGAATCCACAGCAATGTGTCCCATTCCCACCTAATGCCTGAGTCACTGCTGGCACCCCCTTGGAGCTATAACCACTTCCCTTCCTTCAGCTCAGGCATTAGGCATTTCAATCAATCCACCTTGAACTCAGGGCTCCCATGTGTTCCTCAGATCTGATAAGTCTCCAGAAATGGCACCTTCCATATCCCACTCAGCCAGTACCTCATGCCCAACTGCTGGTAAATCTTTCCCCAATTAAGTCTGTCAGTGATGTCTGGGAAAAGCAACTGCTCCTTAAAGTGGGAAGATGTCAATGCAAAGCTACAAGAAATCGAAAAATTAGGGAAACATGGCATTAACAAAATCTAAAATTGTCTAACAAAAATTCAAAATAATTTTTATAAATAGGTCCACCAAGCTACAAGTAAATAATATAGACAAGCCAATGAAATAGGGACCAGAATATGAACAAAAAAAGGAATTCAACAAAGAGATAGAAGTAATAAGAAAAACTAAAATTTTGGAGCTGAAGAATACAATGAATAAAATGAAAAATAAAGTAAAAAGCTTCAACAGCAAACTCAATTAAACAGAAAAAGTAATCAGTAAATTGAAAGACAAGTCATTTGAAGTTATCCCATAAGAGGAGCATAAAAGTAAAACTAAAAAAAAAAAAAAAAAAAGTGAAGGAAGGCTTCAGACATAAGGGGACGCCATCAGAGGAACTAATATCACATTAAGAATGTTCCAGCAATAAAAGAGAGAGAGAGATATAAATGGACAGAATGATTATCTAAAAAGAATAATGAAAAAATCAACTATTAAAATCTGGGGGAAAATAGACATCTGAATTCAGGAAGCTCAATTGACACAAAATAGGTTGGACAAAGGAGGACTGCACTAAAATACATTATTATTAAGTTGTGAAAATTCCAAAAACAGAGAATTTTGAAAAGCAGAAAGAGAAAAATTACTTTTCATATTTAAGGGAATGTCCATAATAATGTCAGCAGATTTCTCAGCAGAAAATTTGCAACAGTGAGTGAAATGATATATTCAAAGTGCTGAAAGAAAAAAATTGCCCAACCAGGATATTATACCTGACAAAACTACCCTTTAAAAATGAGGAAAATATAAGAATTTTTCAGACAAATAAAAACTGAGGCAGTATTTTGCCACTAGATTTAGAAGAATTGCTTTACAAGTTTCTTCAAATTGAAATCAAAGTTCCCTAAACAGCAAAATGAAAGTGTATGAAATCATTAACCTCATCTGTAAAGATAAGTATATAAACAAATATAAAATAAAGTAACACTTTAATTGTGGTGCATAAATTGCTTTTATAACACTAACAAAAAGGTAAAAGGTAAAAATTGATTAGTGACAACATAATATAAAAATAAGACAACTCAACTACAAGACCATAAAGTTTGTGTGTTTATGTGTTGGGAGAAGGGCTGGGGGTGTTAAGTAAAGGTATAAAGTTTTCATATGTGGTTGAAATCAAGTAATGACTAATTTAAAATTAACAGTTTTAACTACAATTTATTTTATGCAGGCCTAGATGTAATCTCACAGAAAAGAAAATCTAATGTAGATACATAAAAAGTTTTTTTAAAAATAGTTCCAGGGAAATGTAAATGAAAACATAACATATCAAAGCTTATGTGATGCAACAACAGCAGTACTAAGAGGCATGTTTGTAGCTATTACACATTAATAAAAAGAAGAAAGATCTTAAAAGCTAAATTTCATACTTCAAAGAAAAAGAAGAAAACACCAAGTCCAAATTTAGAAGGAAAGAAATAATGTCAATCAGAGTAGAAATTCTTCAAATGTTGATTTTAAAAATAATAGAAATTGGCTGGGTACACTAGCTCAAGCCTGTAATTTCAGTACTTTGGTTGGCCTAGGTGAGGGGTCTGCTTGAGCCCAGTAGTTGAGACCAATCTGGGCAACATAGTGGATCCTCATCTCTACAAAACATCTAAAAATTAGTCAAGCAATGTAGTTCCAGCTGCTTGGGAGGCTGAGGTTGAAAGATTGCCTGAGCTCAAGACGTTGAGGACATAGTGAGCCATGATCTTGCTACTGCACTCCAGCTTGACCAATAGAGTGAGACTCTGACTCAAAAAGGAAAAAAAAAGTTAAGAAAACTAAGAGTTGGTTCTTGGGAAAGTTAAAGAAAATTAACAAAACATTAGCTAGATGGAGAAAAAAGAAAGAATACAAATCATTAAAAGCAGATATGAAAGTGGAGTTATTACAATAAATTCCTCAGAAATAAAAAAGTAAATTCACAAGAAATTACTATGAACAATTATATACTAACAAATTGAATAGTCTACACGAGATGGATAAATTCTTAGAAACATCCAACATACTAAAAATGATTCAAGAAGAAATGGAAGCCAACTGGGTGGCTCAGCCTGTAATCCCAGTGCTTTGGGAGACTGAAGTGAGTGAATTGCCTGAGCCCGCAGAGTTTGAGACCTCCCTGGGCAACTTGGCAAGCCCTCATCTCTACAATAAATCAAAAAATATTAGCCAGGCATGGTAGTGCACACCTGTAGTTCCAGCTTACTTGGAAGGTTGAGACGAAGGATTGCTGGAGCCCAGCAGGTCAAGGCTGCGGTGGCCGGGAGCAGCCACTGCACTCCAGTCTGGGCTACAGAGTGAGACTCCAATTCAAAAAAAAAAAAAAGAAGAAGAAGAAGAAGAAGACATGGAAAGTCTGTAGATAACAAATAAAGAAATTTAGTTGGTAATCCATAGCCTCCCAAAAGGAAAAAGCCCAGGACCTGATAGCCTTACAAGTGAACCCTGCCAAAAATCCAAAGAAGAAATTAATACAAGTCCTTATTTAACTCTTCCAAAAAATAGAAGAAGAGAAAATATTTCCCAACTCATTTTATGAGCCTGGTATCACCCTGATACCAAAGGCATACACACACAAAAAAGAAAAAAAAAATCCTGTAGGCTAATATGTTTCAACATCAATGAAAAATGCTCAATAAAATACTAGCAAAATGAATTTAACAGTACATTAAAAGGATAATGCACCATGACTATGTGGGATTTACTGCTGAGATACAATTATGCTTCAACAATTATAAATAAATCAATGTGATGTAACACATTAATGAAATTAAAAATAAAAGCCATATAATTATCTCAATAGGTGTAGAAAAAATTGAAAAAAATTCAGCCATTCATGGTTGAAATTCTCAAAAAAAAAAAAAAATAGGCAGGAAAAATATTGTTATACAATATAGGTTACTTATGAAAAGCCCATAACTGTCATGCTTATAGGAGAAAACTGAAAAATTTTCTCTAAAATCCTAAGTTAAGCTTGCCCATTCTGACCACTTGCATTCAATATTGAAATGAAAATTCTAGCTAGAACAATTAGTTAAGAAGAAATAAAATAAATCTAAATCAATATATTCCCTAGGGTAGATCACATGATCATATATGAAGAAAAATCTAAAGATTTACTAGCAAAAAAACCACAAACTATTAGAACTAATAAACACATCCAGTAAAGTTACAATGTACAAAATCAACATGCAGTAATCATTGGTGCTTGTTTTCACAAACAGCAATTATCTGAAAAGTAAGTTAAGATAACAATTCTGTTTACAATACCAACAAAAACAAAAATTATTTAGGGATAAAAATAAATAAAAGAGGTGAAAGACATGCATGCTAAAAATTATAAAACACTGCTGAAGGAAATTCAAAAAGATAAAATAAGCTGGGTGTGGTGGCTCATGCCTGTAATCCCAGTATTTTGGGAGGCGAAGGTAAGAGGATTACATGAGCCCATGAGTTTGAGACCATCCTTCACAACTTAACAAGACCTCATCTCCACAATAAATAAATAAAAAAATTAGCAGAGCAAGGTGACGTACACCTGAAATTCCAGCTACGTGGAAGAGTGAAGCAGAAAGATCGCCTGAGCACAGCAGGTCGAGGTTGCAGGGATCATGAGCATGCCACTGTACTCCAGCCTGGGCAGCAGAGTGAGATTCTGACTCAAAGACAAAAAGAAAAAGACAAAAAAATATGAGAAAGCAGCTTGTGTTAATGGATTGTAAGAACTCATAATATAACATGTCTATATCATTACCTACTCCAATGTGTATAAGAGTGTTTCCTATGTTTTCTTCTAGGATTCTTCTAGTTTGAGGTTTCATGTTTAGGTCTTGATGAAATCCCCAAAGGCAAATGCCATAAAAACTAAGATAAACAAGTGGGACCACATCAAGCAGAAAGCTTTTGCACAGCGGAAGATACCATCAAGAGAGCAAAAGACAACCCACAGAAAGGGAGAACATATTTGCGAATTATACATCTGACAAAGGCCTAACCTTCAGGATCTACAAGGAACTCAAACGAAGTGAAAGAAAAACAAACAAACCCATTAAAAAGTGAGCAAAGGACATGAAAAGACACATTTCAAAAGAAGACACACAAGCAGCCAACAGATACATGGAAAAATGTTCAACCTCACTAATCATCAAAGAAATGCAAATCAAAACTCGCAATGAGATATCACCTAACTCCAGTAAGGGTGGCTATCATTAATAAATTAAAAAACAACAAATACTGGTATGGGTGTGGAGAAAAGAGAATACCTCCACAAGTTGGTGGGAATGTAAACTAGTTCCACCTCTATGGAAAACAGTGTAGCAATCCTTAAAGGAGCTAAACATTTACCTTCCACATGATCCAGCAATCTTTCTCCTGGGAATAGACCTGAAGGGACATAAATCATTCTACAAAAAAGACACCTAGACATGCATGTTTATAGCCACACTATTCACAATAGCAAAATCATGAAACCAGCCCTGTTACCCATTGAAAGTGGACTGAATAAAGAAAACATAGTACATATACACAATGGAGTATAATACAGACATAAAAAAGAACAAAATCATGGACTTTGAGCAAATTGGATGGAGTTGGATACTATTATACTTAGTGATCTATCACAGAAACAAAGAACTAAATACTGCATGTTCTCAATCATAAGTGGGACCTGAACATTAAGCACATTAGCACAAGGGAGGGATCAACAGTCACTAGGCCCTGCCAGGGGAGAAAGGTGGGGCACATAACAAAACAAAGAGTACCTGGTCCTTCGTGGGTGGGATTAAGGACCAGTTGGAGGCCCAAACTTCACCTACATGCAGCCTACTTGTTTAACTAATTCTTATTTGTACCCCACATCTGTTTAATAAAATAAAATTTAATTTTAAAAAAGTTCATATCACCCAACTAATCTACAGATTCAATGCAATAGCATCTTTTACAGAAAAAAGTCTTAAAGTTTATGCAGAATTACAAAAAAAAACTTCAAATATACAATGCAATCTTGAGAAAAAAACTGGAAACAAGACACTTCCTGATTTGAAAACATATTATAAAGTGAAAGTAATCATAACAATATTGTGCTGACATAAAAAAAGAGACACATAGAACAATGGAACAGAATACAGAGCCCAGAAATAAATCCTTGCATCTACCGTCAATTGATCTTAGACAAAAGTGCCAAGAACATACAGTGAGGAAAGACCAGTTTCTTAAATGTTTCTGGGAAATCTAGATATTCACAAGCAGAAGAATAAAATCAGACCCTCATCTCACATCACCAGAGAAGTACAAATTCAAAGCACAATGAGATATAACCTTATATCTGTTAGAATGGCTATCTTCAAATATACAAAAGATATCAAGTATTAGCAAGAATATGGAGAAACAAAAACCCTTATACACTGTTCTGGGGAATTAAAATTGTTGCAGTCTTTAGGGAAAAGAGTACAGAGTTTCATCAAAAAATAAAATAAAAATGAAACTTCTGTATGCTCCAGCAATTCAGCTTCTAGGTATACATATGAAGAAAATGAAATAAGAATCTCAAAGAGATATCTGCACTTCTGTGTTCATTATAACATTATTCATAATAGCCAAGGTGGGAAAACAACCTAAATCTTAACAGATAAATAAATATAAGAAAATTATGTACATATAGATACAATATTATTTAGCCTTTAAAAAGAAGGGAAACCTGCCATTTGCAACAACATCGATGAACCTGAAAGATATTATGTTAAATGAAGTAAGCCATACATTAAAAAACAATTTATCATGTAACTTTTATTTGTAATTTAATCTAGTCAAATTCATAAAAACATGGATTAGAATGGTGGTTGTCAAGGTATTCCCTAGGTTCTAGCATCCTATCCAGGACCACATTCTTTTGTTTATCTGTTTGTTTTAGACCCTGATCACTCATAGTCTCTGCCCCTGGCATCCATTGCCTGACACTGCCCTGTCATGGTCCAATACCCTCATAAGCATTTTCATAAACTTAAGACCATTTGTGAAAGATTCTGAATAGACATTTTTCCAATGTACAAATGACCAATAAGTACATGAAAGTATGCCTAACATCATTAGACATCAGGGAAATGCAAATAAAGGCTACAATGAGAGTACTTCACACCTAGTAGGATGATGTATATATTTAAAAACAAAAAGACAGCCAATAACAAGTGTTAGTGAAGATGTGAAGAAATTGTAACTCTTGTAGAAATGTAAAATGGTGCAGCTGATTTGGAAAACAGTTTGACAGTTCTTCAAATGATTAACCACAAAGTTACCATATCACTTAGCAATTCCACTCCTAGGTATACAGCCAAGAGAAATGAAAGCATGTGTCTACTTAAAAACTTGTACAGAAATGCTCATAGCCACATAATTCATAATATCCCCAAAGTGAAAAGGAATCCAACAAAAAAAAAGGAAAAAAGAAAAAGAAAAAGAATGGTGGTTGTCAGCAGTTGGGAGGAGAAGAATGAAGAGATGTTGGTCGAAGGGCACAAAGTTTTAGGTATGCATTATGAAGTTCTTGAGAGCTCATGTACAGCAATGCAATACTGAAATTAACAATACTATACTATATACTTAATATTGCTGAGTGTAAATCTTGAAAGTTCTCATTTAAAAAAAGAGAAAATGGTTACAATGAAAGATAATAGGTATGCTAAATAGTCTGACTATTGTGCTTATTTTACAATGTATACATTTATCAAAACATTGAGTTTTTTGTCTTAGATAGAATTTTTATTTGTTAATTATATCTCAATAAATCTGAAAAAAACTTCAAGTCATGGCAGAAAATTTCAAGATATTGATAAATAGATATACCCATGCTTATTGATTGGAAAACTCTATATTGTTAAGAAATCTATTCTTTACAAGGTAATATATTGATCCAGCATAGTTCTAGTACAATACTAGATTCTATTGTGAAATTGACAAGTGGATTGAAAAATTGTATAAGAAATGAAAAAGAGATACAACTCAGAGATGGGGCAAGATGACAACAGAACTGGTCAGAGTGTGACAGTCTCTGCAAAAGTGAGTATCCCTAAAGACTGTCTGCACGGGTGGATGTGTACCAGTGGGTGAGAGAAAGTGCATCTGAGGGGATACTCAGGTTCAAGCACCTGGGGCTCTCCTCTGGAGGTGACCGCAACTAACCACTGCCCTGAGATTGGAGCGCCTGGTACACAGAATTGTCTGCCATTCTTGGGGGTCTCTTGAGAGGAGGCAGCAGAGAAAATCTGCTTCTTAGCAACTAGCACCTGGCCCACACCATCACCTGTAGCAACAGGCCAGGCGCTAGCATCGTGAACTGTGCAGAATTTGCAATGAGGAAATCTGGAACTCACCCTAGCTGCTGGTAAGGAGATGCCGACCACCACCATTTCTCTGTCCCAGGACTGAGAAGAGACCTGCCTTGCACCACCCAGCTCTGTACAGCCGCCAACCTGAGAACCAGAGGCTATCTCTGCACCCCTCTGGGATTCACCATTGGCCTTGGAGAGACAGATCCCTCCCACCGCACCCTGGAACAGGCATAGAAACTTCTAATCTGAGTGGGAAACTTGACAGCAAGAGCAGCAGCAAATGAGTCTAGTGAATCCAAATCTGATTCATTCTCTTCCCACAGCAGTCCATGGGGTGTCTGACCCACATTGAAAGTAACACTATCAGCCTGTGCTGAGAGTGGAGGGGATGAACTAAGATTGGAGCCACTCCCTAATGAAGTGACAGTCAAAAATAGTGGCAGCGAAAAGTGGTGACAATGCTGCTTGGAAAAGGAGTCTGAAGTTCTAGAAATGCCACAAAGTGAACTTTTTTTTTTTCTTCTTGTTCTTTTGTTTTTGTTTATGTTTTCTTACGTGCTTTGTTTTTTGCTATTGTATTGTTTTTTAGATTTTCTGAGTCTCTTTGAGGATGAGTACATCAGCAGGGTTATTTTTGTTTGTATAATTGTATATTTCTTCTTTCTTTTTTCTGTCTTTGTTTCTTTATCTATTTGTTAGTTGGTGTGTCTGTCTGTTTTCCCTCTTCTTCTCTTTCTTCACCTTCCTTTCATCTCCCTCCTTCCTTTTTCAATTATTTCCATTTTCTCATCTCATTTTGCTTTCAGGGGACAAACACATACCTCTACCGCATGGACAGATTGTAAAGCAGTGAAAATGGGTTCCAGGGGGCATACGCACCTGTCAGTGGATACTGGAATCTGTAGATAGCTTCTGAATAACAGTTCCCCACTTAATCAAATCTCAAAACTGCAAAAAAGTATAACTCTCCAACCCAGGCTAGCATCAAAATTGAACAAATCCAGAGGATCTCCATAAGGAAGAACAGGGGATTAAGCAAACAGGAGTAAAAGCTATCCCCCCATCACCAAACAACAGAATTAAAGAAGGGAGAAAAAGGAGGAGGAAAAATCTTCACAAATGAAGACTAATCAAAAGAAGAATACCAGCTTCATACAGACCCCTGGAAAGACAGCAACTGAGAATACAGACTTAGGATCTCCAACAATGAAGAGTCCCCAGAATGACTGGTCTCAAACCGCACACCCAGATATAAAGATACTAATAGAGAGAATAAATAGAAATGAAGAGAGACAAGAGGAAAGAATGAAGGATTGATAACTGAGATGACAGCAATAAATAATAGAGTGAATAAAATAAATAACAAACTGATAAGCATGGAAAGCAGAATTAACCAAGCAGAAGAAAGAATATCAGAGCTTGAGGACCAAAGTATGAAACTAACCCAAATTGTTAAAAACATAGAAAAGAAGCTGTAAAAGCCGGGACAAAGCCTCCAAGAGATGAGCAATTTTACAAAGATGCCAAACCTTAGATTAATTGAATCCCTTAGGCAGATAGAGAGACAAAGACCATTGTGGAAAAAAAACATTTTATGAATTTATCCAAGAAAACATCCCTCATCTCATCAGAGATGTGACCATTCAAACGTAAGAGATTCAGAGAACCCCTGCAAGACATCAAGTGAGAAGACCAACTCTGAGACACATAGTAATTCACTTACACAAAGTAGATATAAAAGAAAAAAATCCTAAAGACAGCAAGAGAAAAAGGTTAGACTACCTACCAGGGAAGACCAAATAGAATAACAGCAGACTTATCTACAAAAAACCTACAAACTAGAAGAGACTGGAGTCTAATTTTCAAAGTTCTCCAAGATAAGCAATTTCAACCAAGAGTTTCCTACCCAGCTAAGCTAAATTTCATCAGTGATAGAAAATTAAAATCCTTCCTAGACATTCAATTTCTAAGAATTTATGCCACCTCCAGACAAGCTCTATAAGAAACATTTAAGAAAGTATTAAACACAGAAAAATTAAAAAATAATGATCACACTCTTCCCAAGGATATGGGTAAAAGATTGAAAGCACACACAAATCAACCAAAAAATTGAAAGTCAACAAACAAATTAACAACAACAACAACAACAACAAACTCTATAAGAACCTCATGACAGGGATACACTCTCCCATCTCAATAATTAGCCTGAATGTGAATGAACTAAATGCACTGCTGAAAAAACATAGAATGGCAAATTGGACAAAAATATCATGAGGCAACAACATGCTGTCTCTAGGAGACTCATATCACAGAAAGGACACTCACAGACTCAAAGTAAGACAATGGAAAGCAAATTTTCAGGTGAGCAGAAGACAAAAGAAAGCAGGAGTTGCAATCTTAATATCAGACAAAATGGATTGCTGGGAACAAATTAAAATGAAAAAACATTTTTCCATAAGCTCTGGGATGACAGCTGGGTTTGGTGGCTCAGCCTATAATCCCACGCCTTTGGGAGGCTGAGGTAAGTGGATTGCCTGAGCCCGTGGGTTCGAGACTCACCTGGGCAGTGAGACCTCATCTCTACAATAAATCAAAAAAATCAGCCGGGCATGGTAGTGCATGACTTTAATTCCGGCTACTTGGAAGGCTGAGGCAGAAGGATTGCAGGAGCCCAGCAGGTTGACGCTGTGGTGGCCAGGAGCGGCCACTGTACTCCAGTCTGGGTGACAGAGTGAGACTTCAACTCAAAAAAAAAAAAAAAAAAAAAGCTCTGGGATGCCACGAACACAGTACAAAGAGGGGAATTCATATTTCTATGACCATGCATGAAGAAAATGGAAAGATCACAAGTTACCAGTCTAACAAATCACCTAAGGAATTTGGAAAAGCAGTATCACCAACCCCTAACTTCAGCAGAAGAATCCAGATCACCAAAATAAGAGCCCAAATATGGGAATTAGAAGACAAAAATACAATAGAAATCAACATACAAAAAAAAAAAAAGCTGGTTCCTTGAAAGAATAAATAAGATTGATGGGCTCCTAGCCAGAATGACCAAGAAAAAGGGAGAAAAAAGTCCAAATAACCACAATCAGAAGTGCAAAAGATTAAGTCACAATGGACCTCCCCAAAATACAAAAGATTACTATGTCCACTTGTATGGAAACAAGTTTAAAAACCTAAATGAAATTGAGGACTTTCTGATATTACATAACCCCTCGAGATTGAAGAAGAGACTGAGACTCTAAATAGACCAATAAAAACCCAGGAAACTGACTTCACCATAAGAAAACTATCTACAAAAAAGAAAGAAGAAAAAAAGCACTAGACCATATGGCATTCCAGCAGAATTTTACAAAACATAGAAGGAGGAACTGATACAAATCCTATTTAATGTATTCCAGGCAATAGAGAAAGGTAGAACTCTCCACAAATCATTTTATGAAGCCAGCATCACATTGATATACAAACCAGGTAAAGATCCAAAAAAGAAAGAGAACTACAGGCCAATATCCTTGATGAACATAGATGCTAAATTCTCAATGAGCTTCCAGCAAACTAGATCCAACAACACATCTCAAAATTCATCCATGACCAAATCAACTTCATCTCTAGGATACAGGGCTGGTTCAATATCTGCAAGATCATAAACATAATTAAATACATCAACAGATATAAAAACAAGAACCATATGATTATATAATTAGATGCAGAAAAAGTTTTTGATAAAATCCAGCATCCTTTCTTAATAAAAACCCTCAGACACCTAGGCGTAGGTGGTACAACTAAAAATAGTAAGAGCCATCTACTAGAAACCCACAGACAACATACTGCTAAACAGACAGAAATTGGAATCATTTTCCCTGAAAACTGGAATAAGACAAGGCTGCCTACTCTTACCCCTCCTGTTCAACATAGTGTTGGAAGTCCTAGCTAGAGCAATGAGACAAGAGAAGGAAATAAGGGGTATCCAAATATGAAAACAGTAAGTTAAATTATCCCTCTTTGCAGATGAAATGATCCTATACCATGAAAACCCAAGAGAATCTGTGAAAAGCCTCCTTGCACTTAAGGAAGACTCTGGCAAAATCTCAGGGTATAAAATAAATGTGCAAAAGATAATCATATTCCTTATACACCAATAATAAACAAACAGAACCCCCCCAAAAAGCACAATCCCATTCAAAATAGCCACAAAAAATATGAAATACCTTGACATCTTCCTAACCAGAGAAATGAAATACCTTTACAATGAAAATTACAAAACACTGCTCACAAAATCAAAGATGACACCAACAAATGGAAAAATATTCCATGCTCATGGATTGGAAGAATTAACATTGTTCAGAAGTCCATTCTACCTAAGGCAATCTACAGGTTCAATGCTATACCCATTAAATTACCAACATCATTCTTCTCAGACCTGGATACACAATACAGAAACTCATATGGAAACATTAGCGACCACAAGTAGCCAAAACAATCGTTAGCAAAGAAAATGAAGTGGGAGGTATCAACACCTCCAGACTTTAAACTTCATTATAAGACTACAATAATCGTAACAGCCTAGTAAGGGTATAAGAACAGGCATATAGACCGATGGAAAAAGATAAATATTTCAGAAGCAAAACCTCAATTTCTCAACCAACTCATCTTTGACAAAGCCTCCACCAGCAACCACTGAGGAGAGGAGAACCTATTCAGGACACATGTAGAAGATTAAGACAAGACCATTACCTATCAACATACACAGAAATCAACTCTAAGTGGATCAAAGACCTAAATGCAAAATCGCAAACAGTAAGAACTGTGGGAAATGCAGGGGACATCCTTATGGAAATTGGGACTGGTAACCAATCCCGAACAAAACTTCAAATGTCCACGCCATAAAAGATACCATAGACAAGTGGGACCTCATTGCTGAAAAGCTTCTGCAAAGCAAAAGAAACCATCAGGAGAGTGAGGAGACAGTTCACAGAATGGGAAAAAATATTGGTTCATATGAATATCTGACACAGACCTCACATCCAGGATCTACAAGAAACTCAAACATGCCAAAAAGAAACAAACAAACAAACAGCACATTAAAAAGTGGGCAACAACTTGGCAAGACCTCATCTCTACAATAAATAAAAAAAATCAAAAAAAAATTAGAAAAGAAAAAATAAGTGGGCAAAAGACATGAATAGACAGTTCTCAAAAGACAGATGAGCAGCCAACAGACACATGACAAAACGCTCAACCTCAATAATCATCAAAGAAATGCAAATCAAAACCACACTGAAATCCTAACTCCAGTCAGGATGGCCATCATCAATAACCCCAAAAACAACAGAAGCTGGAGAGGATGCAGGAAAAGGGAACACTTCTACACTGTTGGTGGGATTGTAAACTAGTACAACCTCTGTGAAACACAATGTGTTGCTTCTTAAAAAATCTAAAAATTGACCTTCCATATGACTCTGCAATTCCTCTTTTGGGAATATACCTGAAGGAAGTCAAATCACTCTGTGAAAGAGATACCTGTACACATGTTTATTGCACAATAAACAATAGCATAGAATAAATAGCAGAAAGATGGAACCAATAGCAGAAAGATGAGTCTCCCTCTTGTGACAGCTTCTGTGATTCTAGGACTATAACTATAGGTTCACTATTCTTTGTTGAAACTTATTCTTGTAGGTGTGATCCAAGCACTGTTTCTCTTAGTTCACTGTAGCGGGGAGGGGTTGCAGAGGGAAAGGGTCTTTGACATCTAAATCTGTCTCCCTGTTCACCTCATGTGGTTGAGGGGAGGCTCAAAATGCCTCTACCTGATATGGCAATGTTCAGCCCTCTCTGGGTGTGCCGATCAGAATGTTGCCCACCTGAATCACAAGTCTCCTAAATCACTGGGTAAAGGGTGCTGGGTCACTTTAAAACTTACTACTTCGGTTGCAGCTTCAGATAGCAAATGTTTCAAATCTGTCCCCCTGTTCACACTGTGTGGTTGGGGGGGAGGTTGCGAACTGCCCCTAGCTGATCTGCCTATGTTCAGCCCTCCATACCTGTGCTGATCAGGACGTTGCCTGCCTGAATCACACAGCTTGCAAATCACTGGGAAGAGGGTGCTGGGTCATTTTAGAACTCACTGCCACTCATCCACTGGGAGTCGGGGTTGGGCTATTTGGTTGTAGTTGCTGACTGCAAATGTTTCAAATCTGTTCCCCTGTTCGCCTTGTGCATTTGGGGAGAAGCTGTGAACTGCTCCCAGCTGATCCACCTATGTTCAACCCTCTCTGTGC
Source organism: Carlito syrichta (assembly GCF_000164805.1). Classification (NCBI taxonomy): domain Eukaryota; kingdom Metazoa; phylum Chordata; class Mammalia; order Primates; family Tarsiidae; genus Carlito; species Carlito syrichta. The sequence goes on along the minus strand of NW_007245855.1, from coordinate 8,095 downwards.
ATGCTGATTGGTAAAAACATTCAAATCAACGGGAATAATAAAAAATAAATAAACAACTAAATAAATGTGATTTTTTTCTGAATCAATAAAAATGCCTTGGGGTTGAAGTCAGCCCTGAAATCAAAACCAGGCAGTTATCTAAATGCCTGTACATAAGAGCCTTTACACTTATCTTCATATTAAGATTTCCTTCAAAAGATAACAAGATGAATAAAAGTGAGCTTTTTAGAAATTAGCTCAAAAATAGGATAGGGGATAGCTTATATTCTTTTTTTTTTTTTTTGGAGTCTCACTCCGGCGCCCAGACTGGAGTGCAGTGGCCGCTTCTAGCCACTGCAGCCTTCACCTGCTGGGCTCCAGCGATCCTTCCGCCTCAGCCTTCCAAGTAGCTGAAACTGCAGGCGCGCGCTACCACGCCCAGCTAGTTTTTTGATTTATTGTAGAGATGAGGTCTCACCAAGTTGCCCAGGCGGGTCACGAACCTTTTATTCTTATATACCGGTAAATTTTTATATTTTCAAGGTGAGCATTGAGTTTCCAAAAGTCATAGTCAACTAACTACAAAGCATCATTAAACTCTCTTCTATAGGGGGCATGTCTAGGAAAATGTTGGTTTTACTGTTGTTGAGAAGGAAAAGCTTATTTGAAACAGAACTGAACTGTTCAGCATAATGAAAGCATGGTGAACCCCTAGTTTAAGGCTTCTTTCCAGGTGTTTGCCCACATAACATTTGATTTCTCTCCATGAAATAGGCTGAACAAATATATGAAGAATGTAATGTCACAAGTTATTGACTTTATTTAATTCTACTCTGTCTCGAGGTTTATAGATTATTAATTATAGCTAGATGAATGAGGTTCAATAAGTTGATGTCCAGTACTCACAAATTTTAATAGACTTACACGTTAATAAAATACACAAGGAAGACTTGTGCTGTATCTTGCTGATGTGAAGCATACTGAATAAAAGTAGAGCTACCCCTGCCCAACTCAGACCTTCTTCCTTGTCTGCTGCTTCTCACTTCAACAGAAATTCTCAAATGGAAATAAGTCCTGGTCCTCTTAGCTTTTGTTCCAAAGACAACCAAAAATGAATAATGATAAATACATACAAAATACATTAATTGGAAACATTTTGGTACTATATTTGTTAAGGAATCTTCTTAGGGACAAATGATTATAAAATCTGTTGTTTCATAATCAAGACTGACAGATGAAAGAATTTTTCAGCAACTAGTTGCATGTGTGTTGGGGAGGGTGGTAGTAGGTATAACTGAAAATAGCTATTAGAGGTTGAAAGTTTGCGTTTGCAGATGATTTTACCTAGTCATAAAGGCTTTCATTTGTATTTAAAGCATGGCTAGAAAATGAATCATTTTGTCAGTGAGACAACAGCAATATTTTTTAAGAAAATGAGTTAATAAGAGTTAAGATGTATTAAATTGTAACTAGTATTTATGATTTATTTTCAGAATTTCGAAAACAGTATTCTTCCCATTCTAGAGAAGGCAATCAGGAGCAAAAGTCAAAATGTTTTCCAACCAATGAGTTTGTGCACCAACAACTTATGAAGGATGCCAGATCACAGTGAATTACAAGTGAGTTGATTCCTGCAATTATCTTGACTAAGAGTTACTTTTCAAACTGCATAAAGAATGATCTCTGGAGTACAAACAAAGACAGGGAAATGAAGGCCTAAAAATACTTAAAATCCATCTGTGAGAAATTTTACTTTCTACATGTCTGTAAGGCAACAACCTAAAATCATCTGAAATTTTCAAAAGAGACTCTAGGATAATCAAATTTTATTAGTATGGATAAATTAGTCTAAGAGTAAATGCTATTCTAGACTTTAAATAACAGGCCTAAAAAAAGCCTCCAAAGAGTCAAGCTAATTAACATGTAACCTAACTACTAACCAAAATAAAGTCTAACACTACATATATGTATATTAAATCCCACTCAAAACTAGTATTAATAATATTTAGCATCGAACAAAAAACACGTTAAACATGTAAAGAAGCAGGAAAATGCCCTAAAACTAATAGAAAAAAAAAACCTTAAAAGCCAAAAATGATGTTTTGTTTACAGTTTAGCAAGCAAAAACTGTAAAGAAGCTATTATAAGAAGCTATTATAAATAAATTAAAGGAAAACATGAATATGATGAAGAAAGAAATGAAGAATATGAAACTCCTAGAGTTGAATCAGCACTACAGAAATAAAATCCAGTAACTTGATGACATAGAAAGAGAAAATAAAATAATGAACAGATTATCAATAACCTGTTAGATAATTTCAAGTAGTCTTACATATGTCTAATTGGGGTCCTGAAAAAAATGAATGAGGTTAAAAAATATTTATATATTTATTTATATAAATATTGACTTATTCTCATATATGAGTTCAACAAACTTATACAAAGCTATACCATAAATGAATTGTTGATAGAAAATTGTAAAATAAGATTTTAAGAAGTAACTATAAGAAAAAAAATGGTTGTATTGTATAAATGGTAAAGAAGACTGATCGAAAGTGATACCCATCACTCCCAATAATGCACATTGTACACTATAGGTGATTTTTCATCCCTCAGTTCTTTTTCATCCTCCACTTTCTGAGTCTCCAGTGTCTATTACACCATTCTACATGCCTTTGCAGATCCACAGCTTAGTTCCCACTTACATGTGACAGCATGTGGTGTATGGTTTTCCATTTCTGCATTACTTTGCTTAGGATAGTGGTCTCCAATTCCATCCAAATTGCTGCAGAATACATCATTTTTGCTCTTTATCATGGCTGAATAGTATTCCATGGTATATACACCACATTTTCTCTAGTCATTGATTAGTTGATGAGTATTTTGGTTGATTCCATATAATCTCAATTGTGAATTGTACTGTGATAAATATGCATGTGTAGCTGTCATTTTTTTGCATAACAAACTCTTTTTCTTTATGTAAATATCAAGTAGTAGAATTGCTGGATCAAATGGTAGATCAATTTTTAGTTCTTTGAGAAATCTCCATGCTGATTTCCTTAGAGGTTGCCTTTATTTATATTCCCACCAACAGTGTATAAGCATTCTTTTTTCACTGCATCCTTGGCAACATCTATTGTTTTATGTTTTTAAAATAATGACATTCTGACTGGTTTAGAGTGGTATATTATTGTGGTTTTAATTTGTATTTCCCTGACGATTAATAGTGTTGAGTATTTTTTCATGTTTGTAGACAATTTGTATATCTTTTTTTGAGAGATGTCTGTTCATATTGTATGCCCACATTTTAATGGGGTTATTTGTTTTTTACAAAAACCATTTGTACGCCTAAAACTATTGACATAAAAAGAAAAAGAAAAATGTCAACCAATCACATAAATATTATTTGGATACAGATTTATACAAACTCAATAATAATAATAATAATCCATATATATAGCAATTTGAAATCTGATTACTTCCTAAGAATTCAGTGATGTTAAGAGATTATTATTAATACTAGGTGAGATAATGGCATTGTAGGTCTTTTTATGGTCTTGTCTTTCACAGACATGTGGGCTATGAAATAACATTGTATCTGAGATTTTCTTCTAATTATTAAGCAAAGTAGAAGAAAATGAAATGAGTATAAGTATAGATAAAAGAAGATTGGTCATGAATTTATAATTGTCCATTCTTGTTAATGAGTATATTCTGCTTTTTATGCTTTTTTGGATCCTTTTGTATATGCTTAAAATTTTCCAATAAAAATCAATTAAAAGAAATAAAAGATGCAAAATGAGATTTCAAAAGCAACTATTAAAAAAAAGTAAATCTGCATACAGGTGCAAAAAACAGAAATAGCCTTTGACTTAGCAACAGAAACAATGCAAGCCAAAGATTAATAAACCAAAAGAAATCTCCAAACACTTGGAAACTAAACAACAAAGTAGTCCACTGGTAAATGAGAAAACTTTAATAGAAATCAAACACACATCCAGCAGAATAAAAATAAAATTACATCAAAATGTGTGGGACACAGCAAAATGTGTGGAGTAAGAAATTTATAATATTAAATGCATATAATAGAAAATAAGAAAATTCTAAAATTAATAATTTAAGCTCCCTTTGAAAACCTAGAAGAGCAAAATTAACCCAAATAAAGTAAAGTGAAGGAAATAATAAAGACAAACCCACACATCAATGATATTGAAAATAGGAAAACGGAGAAAAGCAATAAACCAATAAGCTGCTTAAAAAAAATTAAAAAATTGACACACACCTATGAAGACTAAGAAAAGAAGAAAGAGAAGACACAATCAGCAGTATCAGGAATTATAGGGACAATGAGAATGAAATCCTTCTAACAATCTGTTAAACTTCATTTGCTCTAGTGAAATTTCAAATAGTTACTTTTTCTTTTGAATTTTGAGTAGTTATGCTTGTAATTAGCTTGAGGGCTGGTCTCTAAGGGACTCGTACTGAAATAGTAGAAATGGAACTGTATGATTATATTTTGATTTAAAAAGCTAACAGGATTATTTTATATAAAGATTTGTTTGTTAAAGAAGGGGACTCAAAATTAGGTTCATAGATTTTAGGTGACAACTGAACTAAGGCTATTGGTATTAGCATAAAAGTGAAATATTTCAGAAGCAATAGTTTTGGGGTGGCAAGGTAAAGGAATTTAGTATGAATAAGTTAAGACTGAGATACCTATTGGGCATTTAATTTGAAATTTTAAATAGAAAATTCATTACAGAAATATTTATTTTAGTGAAGATGTCAAAATTGGAGATAATTTTGTGAATCATAAGCATATAGATAGTATATAAAGTCAATAAACTGAATGAGATTACTAAGGAAGTGAGTATAGATAGGAAGGGATCAAAAGAGACCCAAAGGCTAGCCTTAGTCACTTAAAATGCAGTAGAATACAATGTGAAAATGTTTTCAAAGTAACATATAAAATGGAATTATAAGAAGAAATCACTAATCCAATCTATGGTGTCAAGGAAGTTTCTTACAGTCTCTTAAAATGAGTCTGAATATATAAGCGTAAGTTAGTCAAGCAATGGAAAGAATAAAGGACATTCCCAGATAGTAGGACTACAATGAGCAAGACACAGAGATTGTCAGCAATATGACTATTTAGTCATGCTAGAGGAGTAGGGCAAGAAGCAATAAACGCTGTGCTGGAGAGGAAAGAATAGAGTTGTTTGCCATGTTAAGAGACATCCTTTATCATGAAAGATTATAGTTTGAAAATAACCTTGGAAAGTAAAATATTGTATTTGAGTATCTTGAGGGAGAGTTTAAATTCATAGAACAAATAAAAGGGGAAATTTCCTGTTGAAATTAGTGTCTTTGGGGAAATGAGGGGTACAATTTGCTTTACCACCACTCCAAGTGGCAGCCCCTAATGTACACCTTCAGAAAAATATCTAGAATGCATATTTTAAAAAACAGGGAGCAAATGAGGTGTTTTCAATTATGCAATAAGGTTTTCATTTTAAATAATGTATTGTTTAAGTAGGATGAACTAGAATAAAAGATCATTGGTAAATATAGGGAAAAGAAAAAGATATCAGGTAATAGTCCAGGTAAGAAGTGACAAAAACCCAGTAGACACAGCTTTTACAAAAAAGTATTTGTCTTTGAGGGTAATGGGAACTAGGAGAATATTGTGTGAGTTGAAACTTATTTTCATATATGCCGAATCTAGTATTTAATGATATGAACTCTGCAATTCAAATTTGTCTTTTTTAAATAAAAAAATAACTGTCATTCATAAAACAATGCAAAAGGGGTTTGTTTAAGATTCATTTAGAGTAGATGGAGGTACCCTTCATAGTCTTCTCACAAACAAAGGCAGTCTCTATGTCATCTTGAGGGACTCTCTAAAATATAACATAATGTTTATCAGTAAAGTTTACTGACAATCAATGTACAGTTCTTTGAGTTTTTAAAAATCATATAAATTAATATAATTATCATCATAGTAATGATACAGGACAGTCCCATTACTGCTCAAACATTCCCCTTGACACTTTGTAGTTAATCTTTGTACCAACCTTAGCCCTTGACAACCATTAATATGAACCATCCTCTTGAGTGTTGTCTTTTCCAAGATGATACATAAGTGGAATCATACAATATGCAACATTAAGAATATTGGGCTCTTTTACTTTAGTATAATGCATTTGGGATTCATACATGTAGTTACATGTAAAAATTGTGTACACATGCTTTCATATTACAACAGCAAAGAGTTGTGGTGAGAAAGACTATATGAATCAAAAACTCTAAAATATCTATTATTTTACCCTTCATAGAAAACGTTTTCTGAACTCTGGCCCAAAATATTGTCTGTCTTGGTGAATTTGTCATGTGTGATTGAAAAACTATGAGTATTTTGCTATTGTTGGATGAAGTGGTCTATATTAATTCATATTCATTTTGATGTTCAGGTCTTTTAATTATTACTGATTTTCTATTTTTTTTGTTCTATTGATTACTGAATATGTGGTGTCGAAGGTTATTGAAATTTCCAACTATAATTTTGGTTCTGACTATATTTCTTTTCAGTTTTTATCTATTTTTACTTCATGCATTTTGAAGTACTGTTGTTAGTTGCATGCCCATTTAGAATTGTTATGTTATTGATAATATATCAATATTTTATTTTTACATAATGACCTTCTTTAATTCTTGATCTTATGTTTTGCGTTGAATTGAACTTGTCAGTCATTAATATAATCACTTCAGCTTTCTTTTGATTAGTATTAGCATTCACGTTACTTTTAATTTGTCCATGCCTTTATATTCAATCTAAGTTTCTTATAACTAGCATATAGCTAAATATTGTCCTTTAACATTTTTTTAGAGAAGTTTAAGATCTAAAGAAAATTAAGCAAAAATGACAGAGTTCTTATATAATCCTTCTCCTGTTCTCCCCCCATCTTCCTGACAATTTCCTCTATTGTCAACATTTTGCATTAGTGTGGTATATTTGTTATAATTGATGAAACAATATTGATACTTTATTATTAACTGAAGCCTATAGTTTATATTATATTAGGGTTTGCTCTTTATGATAAACATTTCATGGGTTTTGACAAAGATGTAGTGACAGGTATCTACCATTGCACTATAGCACAGAATAATTTCTCTACCTTAAAAATTCTCCAAAATTCACGTATTCAACCCTTCCTTTTCCCTAAATCCCTGCCAGTCAATAATCTTTTTATTATTTCTATAATTTGGCCTTTTTTAAGAATGTCATGTAGTTGGAATGATGCAGTATATCATCTTTACATATTGGCTTATTTTACTCAGAAATATGCATTTAACATTTCTCCATGTCTTTTCATGATTTGATTACACATTTCCTTTCATTGTTGATAAACACTTCAGAATATCAATGTATCTTTCACCTCCTGAAGGTCATCTTGATTACTTCCAACCTTGACAGTTATGAATAAAGTTGCTCATATATTTGTATGCAGAGTGGTTTGTTTGTTTGTTTGTTTGTTTGTTTGTTTAGTGAACATGTCAAGGAACATAATTGTTGGATCATATGGTAAAGGTGTATTTAGTTTTGTAAGAAATTGCCAAACAGTATTCCAAAGTGATTGTACTACTTTGCATTCCCGTCAGTAATGAAAGAATATTTTGACTGTTTCACACTTGCTAGCATTTGGTATTTTTAGTGTTTTGTATTTTAGCCATTCTAAAAGGTGTGTAGTGCTATCTCATTGTTGCTAGTTTTTGCTTTTTAATTCAGTGTGACAGTCTCTGATTTGAAACAATGATTTAAATTATTGATAGTTAATGTAAGTATTGTTACAGTTTTCTTAAAATGTATTATTTTTCTCACCTGTTTTCTGTATGTTTTGTTTGTTCTTTCCCCCCCTTTTTTGGTATCTTTTAAAAATTAATTGCTTATATTTTATAATTTTAAATACCATTGTCTCATATTTATACCACTTTTAATTTATAATTATTTCTCCTAGATTTTATAAGGCATATTGTTAATTATCTGAATCTACCTTCAAATATTTTTTTTTTTTTTAATAATTAATCAGTATTTTTATTATAGTTTTGTGGGGTACAG
>NW_007245854.1:296575-325269 GCF_000164805.1 Carlito syrichta | reverse complement strand
AGATGGCATTAGCAATTGGGGGGAAAAAGAGAGAGAAAGAAAGAGACTGGACTCCAGTCTAGTGCAGAAGCATGGTGTGTTATTGGGAATTACAACGGGTCTTTTATACACAAAGTCAGAGGTGGGAGGGGCATCCCCCACCCACCAGAAACCTTAATCCATGAAAACTTAATCAATGATTGCCTTTAAACCCTTTTCAGATGATAATCTTAAAATCTCAAAACAAAGGGTAACCTAATCTGTGACTGACATATTCTATAAACCTTTTTCCATCCTAAGCTGATTGATTTATGCCAAGTTAAACAATTCTATAGTAGCTTAAGTATTTACTTTACAAACGAAAGTGGCCCATCCCAGAATGTTTGGAATGTGGCCCAGTCCAAAGTTCACAGTGGGCTACCTGCAAGTAACCCAGCTGCATTCTTTCAACAAAATGGCTGTCTTCTAAAACTATATTCTACAATTTACACCTTATTCAACTTCAGTAAATCCTAAGATCATGACCCGGAAGCCTGTGACAATACTAAAGCTCTTAAATGTGACACGAGTTTGAATTATAAGTTGTGTGAAAGCCAAAACTGCAGTTTGAGGAAGAATGGGAGCAATGAGCTTCTAAAGTTAGCTTGTGTTCGTCCCGGGTCTCAGAGTTTTTATGTTTGAGCTCACAGGAGCTTAATCTGGTTAGTGCTGACTAGAAAGGGGGAGGAAATGGGGTCAATAGCTCCTGAATGCATCCTGGTGGTCTCGGGGTCAATGGCCCTTCCTGATCCCTAACGCTCAGTGGACCTCTGTGGCCAGGTCCCGACAAAGAGCCAAGTAGATGTGGATAAATCTTTAAATAAATCATTTTTATCTGATCTTTGGCTACTTGTTATGTGAAGCTTAAGATATGGAGAGATTTAGGCTGTGGAGAGCCTCACTGTCTGAACTTGGCAACCATACTTGCATTGTCCTAACTCAGAAACGTAGGAGCTTGATCACTGACTTTAAGCCATTTGATAGTGATGTGCCTTAGTGTCACTTTCTTCATGTTTCCTGTCCTTGGGGTTCATTGAGCTTGTTAAACATGTGGGTTTGAGTTAAAAATCTCTGTCCTTACTCCCATTTCTCTCTTTTGGGATCCTCCAATTACACTCGTGTTTGGCTGCTTGAGGTTTCCCCATAGCTCATTGGGCTCTGTCCATTTCTTTATTTACTTTTTTTTCCTCATATGTTTCTTTTTGGATAGTTACTAGTATTATGTCTTCAAATTCACAAAGCTTTTTTTCCCTTCTAATCTTTCTTTACTCCTTTCTCAGACATTATAGTTTTCATCTCTACAGTTTTATCTGGTTCTTTTTTTTCTTCTTCACGTTTTCAATGTCTCTGCTTACCATATTCAACTTTTCCTCTAGCTCAGGAGATGACAAATGACAGACCATGAGTCAAATATGACCTACTGCCTGTTTTTATAAATAAAGTTTTATTGGAGCACAACCATGCCCATTTTTTATGCATTTCTGGACTGGTTTCAGGGTTAATTTTTCTCTTTCTTATGCCTCATATTTTTCTGCTTCTTTGCATGCCTGGTAGTTTTTTTATTGGATGCCAGCCATTGGTGGATTTTACCTTGTTGGATGGTGACATTATTATATTTCTGTGAGTATTTTTGAACTTTGTTCTGGGATACAGTTAGGTTATTTGGTAATAGTTTGGTTCTTTCAAGTCTTGCTGTTAAGCTTTGTTAGGAGAAATGAGACTAGCCATTAGGCTAGGGGTAATTTTACACCATTACTAAGGCAAAGCTTTTCTGAGGACTTTACCCAGTATCCCATGAACTACGGCTGCTGGGAACCCAAGCAATTCCTAGCCTTAGTGTTGGCTATTGTTTCCTCTATTATATTTTATATTGTCCTTTTCCTGTTCTAGATTCTGTCCTTATACATATGTGCTAATCCAGACTTAGATGAAGATTTAAGGAACTTATTTTTCTATGCTGCTTTCTCCTCTCTGATTCTTGGCCCTGTGAACTCTAACTGTCCTGACTTTGAATGTTCAATTCTGTCTTCTCAACTCAGGAAGCCTTGGGGGCTCTGCCTAGGTTGTGCCTTGCTGCTCTGTGGCTTGAAACCCTCTAGGCAACACTCTGGACAGTATTAGCGCTTGCCTTGTTTGTTTCTTGTATCTCAAGAATCGCTATTGTTTGTTGCTTGATGTTCAGTGTTTTGAAAACTCATTCTTTAATACATTTTGTCCAGTTTTTTTTTAGTTGTTTTTGGAGGCAAGATAAGTCTAGTACTTGTTACTCCTTCTAAACTAGAAGTATAAGTCTTCAGAAGTATAAGCCTAATAACTTTAGATGGCAAATTATATCTACATGCTACCATATTTAAAATAATAACAATACTATAGAAGATACTATAAACAAAATTGAAAAGCAAATGACAAACTGAGAAATATTTTCCATTGTGTCTGACTAAGGATTAATAGCTCATATATAAAGCAAGTCTTATAAATCAGTGAGGAAAAGATAAACAATCCCAATAGAAAAATGGGAAATGGTGTTTTTGTTTATTTGTTTGCTTTTGTAAATTGGCAGTTGGAAAAAGAAGAGATGAACATGAATAGCACATACATGAAGCAATTTTCTATCTTGGTAGTAATCAGGGATATACTAATTGAAGTGACCAAGATATGCCGTTTTTAACTATCATATTGTCAGTGGACAAAATGGGTACTAATATGTGCAAGTGACAAGATGGGTACTATATGTGACAGTGACAAGATGGGTACTAATACATGTCAGCAACAAGATGGGTACTAATACATGTTGGTGACACAGGGGGTACCAATATGTGTTGGTGACAAGATGAGCCTAATACGTGTCAGTGGGTACTAATATGTGTCAGCAACAAGATGGATACTCATGCGTGTTGGTGACAAGATGCATACTAACACATGTTGGTGATAAGATGGGTACTAATACGTGTTGGTGACAAGATGGGTACTAATACATGTCAGCAAAGATGGGTGACACAAGGGGTGCTAATGTATGTTAGTGACAAGATGGGTACTAATACGTGTTGGTGACAAGATGGGTACTAATATGTGTTGGTGTGGGTACTAACACTGTTGGTGACAAGATGGGTAATCATAAATGTTGATGACATGAGAGATACTACATGTGTCAGTGACAAGATGGGCACTAATACTTTTTGGTGACAAGATGGGTACTAATATATGTCAATGATACTATGGGTACTAATACATGCTGGTGACAAGAGTACTAATAAGTGTTGGCCACAAGATGAGTACTAATACTTTTTGGAACTAGATGTGTTCTAATACATTTTGGTGAGAATGTAAATTGTACAGCATTTCTGGAAGGCAATCTGGTAAAGTATTAAAATTTAAATTAGTGATTTTACTTAGTGATTTCAAATCTAGACATTTACCCTAAGCAAATAATCTCATTAGTCTGTAAAAAAAATTTATTGTAGAATTATTGATAAAACCTGGAAATAACTTCAGTGTCAGTCATTAGTTAAATAGTTAATCAATCTTTGTGTATGAAAATATTTATTAGTTATAAGTCCTACAGTAATTATCTTTGCAGTTTTTTGCAATTATTTTATCAGTTATTAAATATATGCATGTATGTACATCCAGAATACCATTGTTTTTCTATTATGGATAATGAAGTAGATATATTATTTATTAAAAGATGTCATCAACACATTGAGTGAAAAAACAAGTTACACAATAGTATGTATAGATGATGCAATGAGCAATGTACACACACACATACACACATACATATACCTGTATGATATTCATCTGAGAGACAGAATTAGTGGTGATTTTCATTTCTTGTTTCTGTTCTCATATTTTAAAACTTTTCTATTATGAGCTTATATGGCTTTTATAGTCAGCAAAAAAGTTAAATAAACAAAGCTCTTATTATACAGTAAGTCCCCCATATGAGTTCCATTCTGAGAGCATGTTCATAAGTCAGATTTGTTTGTTAGTCCAACAAAATTAGCCTAGGTATCCCACTAACACAATTGGCTATACAGTACCGGCTACATCATGCTGCTTTCATGCTTACTTCTGGACATTCTGAACTTGAAATGAAGTTACTATACTATTGTACTCTATACAGTACTGTATAATAAAGTACACAAAAGCACAACTACTTGTAGAGAATGCATGCACATGACAATATACTCCAGACATGTGAACTCACATGATTTGAACACACGTTTGCATCTTTGAAAGTTCACAATTTAAAGGTTCATATGTAGGAGTAACAGAAAAGAATCTTCTTAGAGAAGCCTTACAAAGACACCAAGTTGTAAGACAGAGACGAGGCCTGTGATATGTCAGGAGGACTGAAGGAGATGGCTGGACCCGGGTCAGCCTTTTCCTTAGGGGTCTGGTGATCTTGGGCAAATTACTTAATATCTTTGACATTAATCGTTTTCAAGTAATTAATTTCAAATAGAAATATACCTTATATTTATGTCATAGGTAATATAAACACTCAGCAAAAAATAGATTATTTAAAATTTTTTTTTAAAAATAAAGAAATAACTTTTTACCATGCATAAAATCCACTTGGATTATGGGATGAGTTTGCTATTACCATGGTGCAATTAGCAAATTCTAATTACCTCTGTATGAAAGCTGCCACCTGTAATTTCAATTAAGCTAGATTTTTATAAAACATCTGATCTCCAGTTCAGGGAACCACAGAGCATTGAGTTTCATTTAATTTTAAGCGGGAGTGGTGTCTACCTGCAGCTGGTTGTTCCTCTTGTCCTCAAAGCTCTCAGTGTGTCTCGGCCACCACCGCTCCTGCCTGACTGCCGTGTCCTGACTGGCAGGTCTGGCTTTGGCAGGTGCACACGCTTGTCCTGTTGCTGCCACAGAGGTCACGTGTCATCAGACCCTTTGGTGTGGGGATTTCTCAGCTTCTTTGGGCTTCTGACCCACCTCCACCACTAGGGGTAAGCTAGCACTGCAGAACAAGAGGAGCCATTATTCGGAAAACAAGTTGTTATGAGCAGGAAAATTGGTAGTCATGAATGACCCTGAGCTCCCCAGATGAAAGCATTTCTCTTCTCTTTTCACCTCATGAAGACCCAGCTCTGAAGCCTCCGCAGAGGTTTAAGTTCGTCAGCCTCTCTCCTTTGCATTCAGGAGAGTTACTCTCATTCAGGAGAGTTGCTCACCGTGGATGTAGACTAGAAGCTGGTGTTTATCACCAAAGACATCACTCATCATCCGAATGAAAACTCCGGTATGTCAGCTCCCCACGGATGCTGTTCCATCATCAGACAGACTCTGAGCACAGTGCTCAGATCGTCTGGGGCTGCTGTGGGAGAAGCACTCACTGTCTGCTTCTGAGATGTGTTGTCTTGTCAGATGACTTGGGCTTACAGTTTCTACAGATGTCAGTTCAAGCCATGTTTGCTATTGAAACACTTCACAAGTCAGCTCTGCTATGTCTCTCAGATGTATGTTTCCTGTGGAGTGACTGAAATCCACAGTCAGCTCTAGACAAGCCTGTTCTCGGGGGGTGTTGCCATCTCCCCCTCCTGGTAAAATCTGATGGTGGCAATCTATGCTCTCTTATGGTTTCCCTGGCTGCCCCGAGCCCTTGGCCTCACTTTGCATTGCTGTGCTTCCTTGGTGAGAGTTTGGTCCGGGCTCTGGGATGCTGAAAGAAAGGGTCCACAGCCTGTGGGCACTCCACCAATTGTGCTGCTGGTCTTGAGCATGTGTTCTGTGAGCATGTGTGTCTGCTGATGTCGGCATCCTGGTGAGAGGTGTGCGCCAGCCTGGTCACTTAGCCCTTCACCTGAGGAGACCATTTCTGTGCACACACTGTGTAGGCAAATGCCCTTGCTTAGCCAAAGAAATGGTTAATTAGTGAGCCCACAGCCTTCGTGTCGGGCTCTGCCACCCTCTGCCCCTGTCTCTTTGGGTAAAGTCATCTGATCATATGCTGCCTTCTTTCTTTTAATTGCTGTCCTTCGTGTTCATGTTGTTACATTCATTTTTCTTAAACTATCTACAAAGAAATATTTACTAAGATAAACCTATGAATTACATACAAAGTGATACCTTCTAGGTTACCTCAAGGTGAGGGTGAATTAGCTCCATTTACTTAACTGTGTGTGACATTTGAAGTAATAAAATATTCTATTTTTACATTTAGTAAAACTTAATCTCCTGCAAAATTATATCTGGTTTTATCTATAATATCTTGTGTAATGTGTTTTGTAGAACAGAATATTTAGTCAACCCTGTTTTTTGTTTTTTGTTTTTTGACTAAAGAAAGAATTATCTTTCTTGAGGAAGAATGCTATTCATATACAAAGTATTATTATTGTTATTGTGAATACTAATGACCTTTATGCCTACAAATTTTAGTATTCAAATTTAAGAACAGCTTCTTTTGACAAACACAAACATTCCTAAATAAAGATCAAAAGTCACAGAATTAAAACGATTCAGGAGTAAAATACCAAAGTATTTAAAACGTCCTTTTTACAATTGCTTAAATTATGTGAAAGGGTTTATCAAAAGGTCTAGGGCCATCTGAAATCGTAGCACAGTATTTGCTCAAAGAAGTCTCAGGAGAACTCACAACAGATCCGAACTGCAGGGATTTCAACCTCAGCAGTAGATAGCCGTGTTTAAAAACTAAACCTTTTCCATCATGTTAAACTAAAACTAAGTCCTTTTCCATCATGTTCGCTTAGTTTTAATAATAGAAGATACAACAGGCTTGTTGTGTGCAAAATAACAGGCATATTTATACTGTAGCAAAAGCAAAGTGATTTTTAAAACTGGGGTGTCACTGACCATACTCCAAAGCAATGTGTCTGAAGGAAACAGTTTCCTGTGGTGTGGGCTTGGGAGGGATCAAGCACGGGGTTGAGGGATAGAGGGGACAGTGTGGACACCGTAGAGCTGGCTAAGAACAGAGTACTCATCATGGGGCAGGCTGAACTGGTCCCTAAGGAGGTTTATCCCCACTGTGACCCTGGTCTGGGTTCCGTGGCAGACTCACCTGTCTCATGAAACAGTGTCTGGTCGGTGCCCTCTCAGTCCGGCTCTCAAAAGCTAATGCCAGGTCAAGGTGTTGGATTTAATTTAGATTAATTAATCAATACTGAGATACAAGAAGGAAACATTTAAGTCTTTCCATATGTTTAGTATTTTAATATCTGAAGAGCTAGACTATATGGTAATAGTGAAATTAATGTTTTTATTGGACTCAGCTTTTTTATTTCTATAGATACTCTTTTTTTTTTTGAGTTGGGGGTCTCACTTTGTCACCCAGCTCACTGCAACCTTGACCTCTTGAGCTCAGGTGATCCTCCTGTCTCAGTCTTCTGAGTAACTGGGACTACAGGCATGTCCATCATGACCAACTAACTTTTTTTTTTTTTTTTAATAGAGATGAGATCTATTTTTTTAATAGAGATGAGATCTCTCAGATGTATGTTTCCTGTGGAGTGACTGAAATCCACAGTCAGCTCTAGACAAGCCTGTTCTCGGGGGGTGTTGCCATCTCCCCCTCCTGTGTTACCCAGACTGGTCTCAAACTCCTCCTGCCTCAGCCTCCTAAACTGCTAGGATTACAGGCATGAGCCACCACACCTGGCTGGATGCAGCTTTTTAAAATTTATTTGCTAATGTTAGTTTTAACTACTACTGCAAAAGAAGGAATCATTGTTTATAGACTTCCATGCTTGATTTGACCTCCTGACAAAACCATTAGCTCATGGGACCAATAAACATTTTCCAGGTCACTCATAATGGAGTGAGAGGTATAGAAACAGCCACAGCAGTGGGAACAATAGGCACTCATGAGCTGCTGGGTAGGCGGACTCCGTGGGTGGTCCCCAAGCCAGCCTACCCTAGGTGTGGGCTTCTTCCAGCCACCACAGCATACAGACCTGCCGACAGCATGGATGCCAAATAGAAGGATGAGCCTTAGGGGAGTAACAAAGCAGCATTGCTCTTGAATTTAATTTAGATTTAACTGGGAACTTGAGCTAACACAAACCATGAACCAAAAACCAGACAGAACTGTGCTAATGTGTAGAGTTTTTTCCCTACCGAAAGGAAAGAAGCTAACAGAACAGTTTATGCTACACCTTACCTAGACTTATGTCCTCTCAGATCTCCTTGGAAAAGATACTAGAAAAGCTAAATATTTGTCGGCTAAACCTAAATATGTTTTTTAATTGGAAACAAACTTTAGCTCCCAAAAGACACAAAAGGATGTAGTTTGTTTCCTATCTCATGGTAGCTTGATACATTTTAAAAGTACATTAATCGAATAAAAGATTGATAAACATATTTATTAATTATTCTTAAAGAAATAATTTAAGTATTGTATAATTTTAGTTAAGATGTAATTTTAATGGGCACGGTGGCTCATGCCTGTAATTCCAGCTCTTTGGGAGGCCAAGGTAGGTGGGTTGCTTGAGCCCAGGAGTTTGAGACCAGCTTGGGTAACACGGCTAAACCTTACCTCTACAAATAATAAAAAAACTAACCGGGTGTGGTGGTGCACACATGTCGTCCCAACTACTTGGGATGCTGAGTTGGAAGGATCGCCTGAACCCAGCAGATGGAGGCTGCAGTGAGCCATGATTATGCCACTGCACTCCTGCCTGGGTGACAAAGTGAGACTCTGACTCAAAAAGAAAAAAAGGAACTTAACTTTTTACATCTTTATTTAAATAATATTGGTATGATTATTAATTGATAAAGTATTATTACTTTGTCTTTAATCAGAAATAAGTACATTAATGTATATTTAAATACTTCTTGATGTACTTTTTTAATAAATAGAATGTTATTTGTAGGTACAGAGAACCCCTACTTTATAGCCCAAGCCTACATAAAATTAACAGTGATGATGAAGTCGATAGCCAAATGTTTTGCATTGTGTTTGTTAGATGATGCCTTTGTTCAGAAAATAGTTACACAGCTCTTGTAAAGTCAATAACAATAATTATCAACAAGGTAATCCCATCAGCACAAATCAATCTTTCTCTGCATATTAATTGAGTGCGGTATTACACTTAGTAAATTGCCATTAATCATCTGTGTGTTTTCATATGTGCATATTTAAGTCCTCCAACATTTGCAGCCTCAGTTTTTCTGAGGCGCTGAGGTGGAGAGGCTCATCTCAGATCTGGAAAGTGTCATCTCAGTCTTCTGAACCTACTGCAGTCAACGTCTATGGCCATAGGGTGGTGATGGTATTTGCACTGCTCTGCTGGTCAGTCACTAGGCAGCCCCGCCTTGCACTCCATGTACTAATGGATGTTTTTCTATTTAAAAAGACAATGACGGCTTCTGCGTATTTGTTACAGAAATGAGTGCTGTTGCCTTGACTGCCCTCACCTGCCTGCATGTCCTCCCTACAGTAGTAGTTGGGGTGGGGCCCCTCTGAGCTCCACCCCCAGGCTGCCCATGGCCTTGAACTGGTAGAAGGAACAGGTCTTTGGGAACTGGCTGGACCAACATCCCCAGAGCACTGATTATGGGCTTCCTGCCTGGACGAGATCTTCAGTGGATCACCATGACCTCTGTCCCCTGCCTTAATCATATTACCATCCCTAGCAAGGATTAAGTGGATATACAGCACTGGCTGCCCAAATGAGCAGAAGGAGAGATAGGAGGGATAATTCAGTCAATTTACTGCTCTGATTGGCATTCGAAGTTTATTTCCATTGTATGGAGTAATAGACTGTAACTAATAAGAAATGTCATGGGAGGAAATCGAGTTCTGCACATATGTTAAAGAGAGAAAAGAATGACTGAATACATGCAAGGCAGGAAAGTCTAGTTTAACAGCACTTTTGATACACAAAACAAGATAAAAACTGTGTTTGGCTGCCCGTAGTCACGGCATGAGTCTTAGTCTGAGGACTGTGAGGAAGCGCTGATTTATCAATCTCTATCAATCTTGAATGGAGAAAAGGATGCTCATTGACCCCTGTCTCCTCTGGGCTGGTCAGAGCACATCTGGTGGGTCGCTGGGTTCTATTCTGGAATTTTAGGGATTCTGGAAAGCTCGAGCCTGTGAAGATGGGGAGGAAGGTGACAACATTACATTTGTAGTGGCGAGGATGTAGGTGCAAGGTGCTGTTCCCTTTCAGATATGGGAAACCGATCTGGGACTTGGCATGGGAGTCAGGAACTGAGTGCAAATCAAGACATGGATGGCAAGAGCACATACACGGGGTTATTCTTGCCAAGTCTGGCTGTGAAGCAGCTCAGTGAGGCCCCGGTCTCTTTCATGTGTGTGATTTCCACCCACAAGTTTCTGCCTGCACCCCGTCTTCCAGACAGCAAGGAGTAGGTGGGCATGGGAGAGCATGCCCTCCTCTCTAAGGAAGCCTTCCCGGAGCTTCATCTCACTCACGTTGTTGGCCTACAGCTTAGTCCTGTGACCACACTGGCTGCTATGGCAGTGGAGTGTGTTTTCTAGCTCGTGTGTTGTGGGATCTTACCATGGGGAAGGGGGAGGACAGTAAATCCTGGGAGCCAGTGGCTTTGTGTGCATGTCTGAACTCAGAAGGCAAAGGTAGATCATAAGAGGCATGTTTCCTAAGCTAGAGAGGAGCTTTCTAGTGGCTTCCTCTGCCCACATGGAATGTGCTCTTTGAGAGGGGCTGAGTTCCCTGTTTTGAAGTCAGAAGAACTAGGAAATGGCCCATTGAGGAAGTGTTCAGAGAAGACCTGATTTGTAGAGCCTTTTCCAATAATACAGCATGCCAAGACTGTTTCAGTATACTCATGCAGAGGCCATGCTAGGTTTAGTTTGATTAACTTTCCAGTAAGAGATTTCCATAAAATCAGATTTCTGTTTACTCTAATCAGTAATGCAAGTATCCTTTGAGGTGAGCACATAGTACACGGTCTTTTTTTCATGCTCTGCAGATGCCGCCATGTTCTCTTAATGGATGGTGCCAGTGAAATCGGAGTCCATGGACACACTGAGTTCATCCACTTGGCAATCTTTCCAATACATAAAGTTTTGTACCTTGTGACTTTTACTTTTAGATAATTTGCTACGGAAAAATTTGATTAGTTGACCCAGCCTTCACTAATTTGGCTATGAGATAGACACGTTTTAAGATTGTGGCATATGAAATGCACAGCCTCACTCTTGTTGGATTTTTATTCTACTGAGGTGCTTGAATGATTTGAGTTTCTTCAGAAAATAGGAAGATGTTGGTGTGGTATGCATTTTGTATTCACAACTGTATAATTAATAGATCTCGTTAGGTTAGACTTATGCTTTTTGCAACTATAGAGCATCCCAGGCTCTAGGAAACAAATGAAAACTACTCTGGCACTTCTGGCTTGTGCTCATTCTTGCTGACATAGATTATTAGGTAAGCACAGTAGTTATTGGATGTCTGCTCCTTTAGAAGCAGAAGGAGAAAATCTATTGCTTGACAAATTAGAAAAAATGTCCTAGAAAAAAGAAACATTGTTTTTAGGTTTCCAAACTGGTAAACCAAGTATCAGTAAGAATGCAATGGCAACACTGTTACCTTGTGATCTTCTAAGAGGAAAAATGATTCCTCCAGCCCATGAAACACAAGACATACCAACTCCACCTGTGCGTATCTTCCAGGCCTAGGCTTGATTGTTTATGTCCTCATTTTGGGTAGAGAGAACAATTCTGGAAAGCATTTTGCTTCAGGCTGGATTTTCTAGTGTTGCAGGGCATGAGAGGACTGGATGTGGGGAGGTCTTGGGGAGACTGATCCCCACCCAGTGTAGCTGATGCCCTGACCTCACACATCAGACCAGGCACTACTCACTGGAGGTGGTCACTGACTCCCATGGCCTAGTACTCTGTTCCTTGGCTTAGAGACTTCATCCTGCACCCAATCTGAATACTTTTAGTTTGAGAAAGCCTAACTAGATCCTCAGATGAAATCTTTAATGTCAGCCAGGCTCCGTGGCTCAGCCTGTAATCCTGCGCCTTGGGAGGCTGAGGTGAGTGATTGCCTGAGCCCGCGGGTTCGAGACCCGCCTGGGCAACTTGGCGAGACCTCATCTCTACAATAAATCAAAAATCAGCCGGGTGTGGTAACACGCGCCTGTAGTTCCAGCAACTTGGAAAGCTGAGGTGGAAGGATTGCTGGAGCCCAGCAAGTCGAGGCTGTGGTGGTCGGGGAGCGGCCACTGCACTGCAGTCTGGGTGACAGAGTGAGACTCCAACTCAAAAAAAAAAAAAAATCTTTAGTGTAATATGTGCCGTGTTGAACTTAATGGAGCCATCTTTCTAAAGCTACTAATTTACTTCTTTGGAAGGGGGAAATTAAGTTAAAATAGAGGGACTGTTCTCTTTGCCTCTTTCCTTCTATCTTTTCAACTCTTCCCTAAGAAAAAAAAGGCCAGTCTCCTTCTGCCACTTTTTATTTCTAAAACTTTGCACAAATGAATCATCTCAACCTCAGGTTGTTAATCAGTAGACAAGGACAATAAATACCTATCATGTAAGGGTTAGGACAATTAAATTAAATTGAGTAAATATGTTTTGAGCTCTTTCTATATTCTAGGTCTAGTGAAATAATTTATTTGTAAAGCTTTTAGCAGAATATCTGGTAATAGAAATCAGCCACTGTCGATTCTCATTATATTAAAAAATAAGCTCCTACTGTCTCAGAGACCCCGTTAAACATTAAACCCTTACTCCATGACCTCTGAGTTCAGCGGCTCCTTGCCATGCTTGTTGTTTGGGGATTCACTATTTTTTTTTTCTTAAAGAGACAGAGCCTTTCTCTGTCACTCAAGTTGGAGTGCAGTGGTGCTTTCATTGTTCACTGCAGCCTTAAACTCCTAGGTTAAGTGATCTTCCTGTGTCAGCCTCCCGAGTAGCTGGGATGACAGATGTGCACCACCAATTCTGGCTAATTAAAAAAAAAAAAAAAAAACCTATAGAGATGAGGACTCCCTATATTGCCCAGGATGGTCTTGAACTCCTGACCTCAAGTGATCCTCCCTCCTCAGCCCCCCAAAGTGCTGGGATTATAGGCCTGAGCCACCACACCCAGCTGACATTCACTTCACTTAAATCTGCCTATCCCTCTGTCTCTACTTTTTCTATTCCTCAGCTTCCCTCCCTTGTCCTCACTTCCAGACTCATCTTTCCTTTAGAAATCCACACTAAAGGACAGAAGCACTGGGTGACTTTGGTGGTTCTCCCATTACTTCTGCCTACAGGTTTTTTAGAAAAGCTCAGTGAGTGTCCACAGAGTGGTCAACTCTTGTGTCCAATGCACAGAACAAGAAACAGAACTGTGACAGTTCCCATGCCCCTGACACCTGCCCCCAGCAGTCACTGCTGGCTGACTTCTAGCACTGAGATTTGCTTGCCTCTCTTTTCTTAACCTTGTATGAACATCACACATGACCTGTTCTTCTGCATCTGCCTTTTGTGTGAACGTCCATCCAGCGTGTGAGTTACCTATTCATTCTGTATGCGATATACGGCTCTGTCGTATGAACAAACTCACCTTGTTCATACATTCTGCAAAGTGGTGGACATTGCTGTTTCTTCCATTGTGGCTATTATGGAATGTGCTGCTGTGAACATTCTTGTGTGTCTCTTTGGTGAATGTCTGTCCATGTTGGGTTGTACCTGGAAGTGAAATCGACCAATCCGTGTGTATGTATGTGTTCAGCTGTAATAGATTCTACCAAACTGTTTTCCAAGGTAATTGAAATAATTTACATTCCACTTACCTAATAGTTTCAAAAGAGCCTGTTGTTATCTGTCCACAGAGTGAAGTAGGTAGACTCTGCATCAGAATTTTCTCATTTTCTTCCTTCAAAATTAACTGTCAATTTTTAGATAATGCTAAAATATTTTTAGTCAGTTTTGGATCAAACTTTGTGCAGTTAGAAGATATTAATGTGCAAAAATTAACACAAGCAATGTTTTTCTGTACAGTGTTCAAACAACTGATTTAACATCTGATTTGTGCCTAAACTAAGTTGTCATGATAACTGATCCCATTCTGTTCTGGTTCTGGTGGCCATATTGGAATTAGCTGAAGGCAACAGAAAGAACAGAGAGTTACGGTAATCAAAAGCTCATTTTTCCTTAAACACCATTATTTTATCGACTTGTCTTTTCAGCAAGTGTCTGTGATATCTTTAGAGACTTGCTGACTTAAAGGGGAGACAAGCTTTGTCATTGAAACTATATATGAGGTTAGACTGAATTGTTACAGAAGTCTTTTGTTGTTATTATTTTCTAGAGGAAAACCATCTAGAATATAAAGTTACATTCGTTTAAATGTATTTTTGTATCAAAATATCCAGTGTTTATTGGTGTTGTAGGTGTTTTGAAATAAACTTAATGTAGTTGAATTGATTTTGTGATCAGTTCATCTGTATCATTCTAGAAAGGACTGAAAAATGGTGAACAACTGATTGTGCCCATGTCGGATGTCACCTCACTCTTGCACATGGTGACATCAACAGAGCCAGAGCCCAGAGTGGTCTCTGACATCACTACAGAGTGTACTCCGTAACTGATGGTGAACAGAGTAGATGAGTTCCCATAAGGACAGGGGCAAGCATAGGGGTTATTGGATACTATTGTTTCCATTTTGAAACATGGCCTTTATGTATACTGTTGTTTCCATTTTGCAACAAATTGCATCATAAGTTTCCTATGTTCATTCATCATTGGGTTTCTATTATGTTAAATGAAAATGAATCACATTTTCTGAATATTTTTCTTCCATGCTTCAAAATGTCTTTTTAGATATTGTCTAACTGCCAGCTAATTTACAGCTCAGAAACCTTGTTATATCATTTGGAATAGAGCATCGGATAATTTAAAGTGAAATGAGTCATTGTTTGATGAAGAATTGCTGTCAGATCTTTTGGGATGTCAGGGTTTTTTTTCCCCCCCCCGCAGTCATATATGTAATTGTACATTTCAGTGAGTTTGCCCCAGAACTGTAGAGGACATATTCATGAATTAAATTCCAAAAGCAAATCTAATGATTTGATGACTCTGTTCCAAAGAGCTTGGCGTTTTAGAGGCTGCCGTGTGCTGATGAGTTCCTGAGCCTAGGAGTGCCCTCCTTGACCAGGCCTTGCTACCCACCCTCCGTGTGCTCGGGCCCTCCTACCCACCCTCCATGCCTGGCTTCCCTTGTCTATGGCACCCACCTGACAAGGGCGCCCGCTCACCAACCTGAGTCTGGCCACATCTGCTGCACAGGCTGACTAGTCAAGAATCTTGACAAGTGCATCAGGAGTAGCCCACCGTAGTGACTGAGTCCTTGTTCTTGTTCACATGGAGATTTCTTAAGGAAAAGTAATTTCTAAGCTATGCAGAATGGACTAAAAATACTATTTTTGCTTTCTCACAGTTGATTTCTATAAAAATTTTAGTGTCTAAAAATTAAGAATGGAATTAATATTTTCACAAATTCTTTGAAAGTAACTATAATCAGATCAAATATATGAACTATTTTCTTATTTGGCTTCTTCTGACTAGACTGTTGCTTTTAATATTACTGCACTTCATGTTTATGGATGATCAAGTTTGTGCATGAAAGCTTAATTTCCAGCACAGAAGGATAATTGCTCAGTGATCGTTTACTTTCTTTAAAATGTAACTGAATATAAACTAAGGCAGAAACTAAGAAAAAGAGCTATTTTTAAAAATGGCACTGAGATGGTATTTGAAATCAACGAGTATGTGAAAATCACACACACCTGGCTGTTTTTCCCACCCTGAACCTCAGTCACTTTTGTGGACCTGTCTGACTCCCCTGTCTGGTGGTCTGGTGGTGGCGTCCTGGTGGCCTGCTGGTCATTAGAGGGGGGACGCCTCATTGGAGTGCTGGGATACAGCCACAGTGTCGTGTGGTCTGCCCATGACTGACAGGAGGCCCTAGCATGCCCAGCTCTCACTTGCATGAGTCCAAGGTCTTTCCGCTTGCCTGGTCACTTCTGTCTTTGTTTCAGCTCAAGCATGAGAGGCCGTTTAACATGTTTTAGGTTAAAGAGCTTTTATGTTGGAGCAAGAGCATATAAAACAAGAATTATTAGGAAGGACATTGGTCTTTACCAACCTCCGCTCATCTTGCTATAGAATCATTTTCTTTCAAAATGACCACCATAAGCATGTCATAGCTCTTGTACACCTGGGTGCAGAGCACGTAACCTGTCATGTGTGATCACACATTCCCTGACCACTCCTGTTGCCAGCAAGCAGTCATTTACAGGAGGAAAGTGACAAAGATGGGGAGCACCCAGGGGCGGTAAGCATTGGGTGCACAGGGTGTCGGGACCCTTCTCTAGCCTGTGTGCTGGCATGCAGAGGGGGTGTCAGAGACCCTACTTAGCCTGTGCTGGCCTGTAGGAGAGGGTGGGGTGTCGGGGATCCTTCTCAAATCCATGTGCTGGCCTGCAAGGGGGTGTTGGGACCATCTCTAGCCTGTGCAGGGATGTGGGGGCATGGAGGGGGGTGTTGGGAACCTTCTCCAGCTTTGTGGTTGCCTGCAGGGGGGAGTTGAGACCCTTCTCCAGCCTGTGTGCTGACCTGTGGGGGAAAGGGGTGGCAGTGTTGGGATCCTTCTGAAGGGTGGGGGTTGTCCGGACCCTTCTCCACCTGTGTGCTGGCCTTTAGGAGAGAAAAGGCTCTTTTCAGTAAGAGTTTAGGAAAACACGTCCAAAAGATCTGCATAACATTAGTGTGACCAAGTGTTCTCTCAGTAGCTTCCTGTTTTGGAATTAAATGCCTTCAGGGTACTCAGAGTAGCTGTTTAGAAACACAAGATTTTAACCTCTTATGTTCCTAATCGACTTTAAAAATAGAGAGATTCATTAGAAAGCAGAAAGATTGCATTCTACTTTGTTTCTCAACAGTTTTTTTTTTTTTTTTTTTGAGTTGGAGTCTCACTCTGTCGCCCAGACTGGAGTGCAGTGGCCGCTCCCGGCCACCGCAGCCTCGGCCTGCTGGGCTCCGGCGATCCTTCCGCCTCAGCCTTCCGAGTAGCTGGAATTACAGGCATGCGCCACCATGCCCAGCTGATTTTTTGATTGATTGTAGAGATGAGGTCTCGCTGCCCAGGCGGGTCTCGAACCCGCGGGCTCAGGCAATTCACTCACCTCAGCCTCCCAAAGGCGCGGGATTACAGGCTTTCTCAACAGTTTTAGCAAAAATTAAAGTTGTTTATACGTGAAGCAGTTGGTTTAATTAGAAAACAAAGGTATAAACAGTAATTCTGACAGGAATTCTTATCATTGAAATTGCAAGATCAGTTTAGTCTCTTTATAAGCCAGTTTCACAGACAAGTCTTTTTATGTAGAGGATGTTTCCAGGTGGCCCCGGAAGACCCCTGCTCTGCTTGTTCGCAGGTGTGGGGGGGGTCCTTTGAGTCTGGTCTGTTCCACCGCTGTGAGCCAGCAGAGGGAGCCCCAGGTGATGTGTTCATGACCTTCACGCTTCGGAACGGAGTTTAAGATGCTTTCCTTCACCTGCATTTAAAAAGATGTCTACAGCGAATCGTTTTATTGAAGAATCCATTTTCGCTGTGCAGTGTTAACTTCTATATGCTCCTCTGAAATCTAAAGGCTTAAAGAAGACTTATGCAATTTAATTCTATAAACATTCATTAAGTGCCTAACGTACATGACTTGATGTGTGGTGGAGAATCTAGAGGGGCACTCCACAGCCCCTGTTCTTCAAGAATGTGCAGTTTGCCGAGCTCGGTGGCTCAACCTGTAATCCCGCGCCTTTGGAAGGCTGAGGTGAGTGGACTGCCTGAGCCCACGGGTTCGAGACCTGCCTGGGCAGGTGAGACTTCATCTCTACAATAAATAAAAAAATCAGCTGGCCGTGGTAGTATGTGCCTGTAATTCTGGCTACTCAGAAGACTGAGGTGGAAGGATTGCCAGAGCCCAGCAGGTCAAGGCTGCGGTGGCCGGGAGCGGCCACTGTTCTCCAGTCTAGGTGACACAGTGAGACTCCAACTCAAAAAAAAAAAGAAAAAAAAAGAATGTGCAGTTCAGTTGGAGAGGAAGAATGGAAACACCTCTACTTACAAGGCAGAGGATAGTTAAGGTAGGGTATAGACCATCTCTTAGTCAAAAGCCTGTGGGGACCTTGGAGGAGAGGTTTCCAGAAGTGGAGATGCTTGGTTGGCTGGAGCAGCTTCAACATGGGGCATACGTGGGTCACAGGGCTGAGTCTAGGTCCTGGTGACAGGGGGGTGTGCTGGGTACACCTTGACATCCACACCAAGGACTTGTGATTTCATTCTTTTGGCAAAGGAGAGGAAATCACAGACCATCTGGAGAACACACAATGTTTACACAAAATCATCCTTGTTTTGTATGGAAGGTTGCCTGGAGAACTGGGGGCTGAAAGATTGGACATTTTTATGTGAGATGTTGGACATTATAAAAGCCTAGAGAATAATAATAGTACTAATAAAAACAATGCCTTTCACTTGTATCTGTGTAAATACAGTATGCAGCTGCATACATAATACATATTTGTGTGTATGTATAGACATCTAGATGGCTATATATGTGCATATATTCACCCAGTATATGCAATAAGGCTGTTCCTATATATGTGCATATATATCATATATATACATGTATAATGTGTGCATATGCATATATTTGTGGTGTGTGTATATGTCTCATGTATAAGTATGTCTACACATCCTTCACAGTAATCCTATGATTTAGAGATTTATACTGAGAGTATTAGGTACATGTGTGAGGTATCACAGCAAATTCAGAGCAGAACTGGTACCCAGGTCCTTGGTCACTTGAGTCCAAACCTGATGTTCTGTTCCTCACCTGAGCGGCTCTTGGGTTTAATGGTGTCTGTGTGCTGGGAAGGATGGGGTGTGCACAGGAGACATGACAGAGGTCTAAAACATGTGAATATGAGCATAGCAGAAGAGGACATGCAGATGGCTCCCAGGTTCTCAGTCGATGTGACCAGGAAACAGATGGTATTACCAGTGTCTCTAGATGTGAGAGAGAGAAGGGGGGATGGGGGGTGGAGAAGAATGCTGGAGAGAATTCTTGCAGATGTGTCCAGCACACACTCTGATTCTCAGGGTTGGAGCTCAGAAGAGAAGCTGGAGTCAGAGCTTGGGAGTGGGTGACAGATTCCAAAGAATGTGGTAGACTAAGGAGAAGTGAAAGGAGGGAGGCCAACCCCTGGGGGGAGGCTTCCACACAGGAGACTGAGGGAAGGAAGAAGAGTCTGAAGGAGCTGCCAGACTCCAACGGGTGGGCATGGCCAGGAGAATGCCCTGCCCAGTGCTGGGCCCTGACGCGTCCACCCAGAGTATGAAGCAGGACTTTGGCAGAACCAACAGCTGCAGGGATACTTTAGGATAGCAGCTAAGGGGAGGTCATTGGATTGGTTGACTCAGGTGATCAGGCTTCCTAAATCCTCATGGAACTTTAGTTGCATAAAATGCAAACAAAGCAGATATCCACAGGGATTCCAGATAATCCACCCTTTGGCCTGTAGGCTATGAGCTGTCACTTTGATATCCAGGTGGCTTGTTTGTGGATCAAATCCATTTTTATAGTTTCCAAAAGAAGTATAAAAATGCTCTTGTAAGTTGCTTACTTTATTTTATTACCATTTAAAATTTTTATTTTATTTATTTTATTTTATTTGGAACAGACAGGGTCTCACTATGTTACCCATGCTGGTCTCAAACTCCTGACCTCAAGTGATCCTCCTACCTCAGCCCCACCAAAGCATTGGGATTACAGACATGAGCCACCATGCCTGGCCTGAATTTTTTTATGAGAGAAAAAGAATTGCTATTTTTGTATAATGAGAAGTTCACTACAAAAAAATTCAAATACAAAGAAATTTAAAAATCACCACCTGAGCTGGGCTCGGTGGCTCAGCCTGTAATCCCACGCCTTTGGGAGACTGAGGTGAGTGGATTGCCTGAGCCCGCAGGTTCGAGACCCGCCTGGGCAGGCGAGACCTCATCTCTACAATAAATCAAAAAAAATTAGCCGGGCGTGGTAGCGCGCGCCTGTAGTTCTAGCTACTTGGAAGGTTGAGGCGGAAGGATCCCCGGAGCCCAGCAGGTCGAGGCTGCGGTGGCTGGGAGCGGCCACTGCACTCCAGTCTGGGCGACCGAGTGAGACTCCAACTCAAAAAAAAAAAAAAAAAAATCACCGCACAAATAACACTGTACTGCTTTAGATAACCAGAAATACAATTTCTTTCCCTAATTCTTCCCTCCCTACCATCCTTCCTTCTTTCCCTCCTATTCATCTACTGTTCATATGATGTCTGTGGTTTTGAGTAAAAATTATTAAATTTATTTTTACTTAAATTTATAAAAAGGAAAAAGAATTTAAAGATACCAAAAAAGAATTGTAGAATTTCCAAATAAGTGCTTCTTCACTACAAGAGACAGCATCTATGTTGGAAGATCTGTCCAAAATTTAAAAAAGAGATAACAAGAAAAGTAGTGAGGTAAGAGTTACGGTATTCAGGCACACGCTCCTGTTTAGACCAGACACATGGTCTGCATTGAAAGATGCGCACATACACTCTACTTCCTCGCCTCCCCATTTCTGTTTGTTACATGGTATTTTACTTTTTCAAGCTTTATACATTTACATTCAGTTCTGTAATTAAGTCCTGTAATTGTTTTAATTCTGGTTCTATATTTAACTGGAATATATTTAACTGAAATGAGTCTTCACCATGATTTTTTTACCTTGACTTTTCTAATCCTGGATTTTTATTTTGATTCTTGTTCTAATTGTCTAATTTCCATCGTTAAATAGAATTCTTTGGGAAGTTCTCCCGGGTGTCTTCCACTGGGTTTATCCTGTGTCTTGCTCAGGCCCAGGCTCTGGGACCACAGCATCTGTCCCATGCATGGTTTCTTTCCTGTGATGCTGCCCAGGTGTCCTCTTGTCTTGAAAGTTGCCGTGAAATCTGAGGCTGGCCCAACTGTTCTAGGTTTTGTGTGTGATTTCCTTTTATTCTCTTGTTTTCTTTTTTCTATTATTATTATTATTATTTGAGTGGGGGTCTCACTCTGTCACCCAGGCTGGAGTGCAGTAGCCCGATCATGGCTCACCACAGCCTTAACCTCCTCAGCTTGATCCTCCCTGTAAAGACAGGCCGAGAGCGGGGAATACATTTTTCTTTACTCTTCTTCCTAAATCTTACAGTGATGAGAAAGTAGAAGCTATGCTTTTGGAGAAATGCACACTTTGGGTATAATTAACTTCACCAACTTTGTCTTTTCAGAAACAGACTTCCAGGTATCAGAGGTATCTCATAGTGGCAATCAAGCATGCCTAGAGTAAAGGGAATTTACAAGGCCTAAGACATCATACATCGGGCAAGGACTGTAAAAGTCATGAAACTTGTAATTGCAGAAGTTATAACCACTCAGAGGGAGAGCAGGTGAGGATTCGATCTTCCAGTAAGTTGGGCACTATCTACAGGGAAGCAAAGGATCCCCTGAAGCTACCCACTCCCCTTAGGAGATAAGGGGAAGTATATGGTCCACTAGCTCTAAGGAATGTAGTTTGGGAAGGTGCAGGAGAATTAGAATCCTTGTCACACCCTTCTCTAGGGTCTATGATAATGTGGGCGGACATTAATGGGTCTCTGTGTCACAGGATCTCCAAGACATCCACAGGTGGTCAATGAGGAAGTCAAAGGCAGTCACAGGCAGTCACGTGCAGTCATGCGCAACATCACTAAAGAAAGGATTTAAGCCAGGACTCTGGGGGGCTATAACGCCACACTCATCTAGAGTGTAGGCCCACTCCCTGTCTGTGGGGGATGAACTTTTCTTAAATAAATCTTTTCTTCTCTCACCTCTGTGTGTCACAATTCTTTGCAATTTACTCGGATCTCTGGGTTGCCAGCGCACACCTCTGGCTTGCCAGCCCCGGCAGTGCTGTGTGCCTCCTCTCTGCCTCTCCACCCTCACCCTGTCCGTCTGTACCCTAACACTCCCAGCTCAACCTCCCAAGTGGCTGAGACTACAGGTGCACACCACCACACCCAGATAACTTTTTGATTTTTGTAGAGACAGGGTCTCACTATGTTGCTCAGGCTGCTCTTGAATTCCTGGGCCCAGGTGATCCTCGCTCCTCTGTCTCCCCAAAGTGCTAGGATTACAGGCTTGAGCCACTACACCCAGCCTCTTTTATTCTTTTTATTTTTACTTTTTACTTTTTTGGTATCTTCATTCAACTTTAATGTTATAAAGTGGAAAATGAATTAAATTAAACCTTTACTTCACAGTGTGCTGCAGAATAAAACCTAGATGAGTTAATAATTACATTTTCAAAATGAAGCATAGAATTGGTGGATAAAAACACTAGTGATCCTCTAACCTTTCTACAAATGACCCAAGATAGAAATTGGGAAGGAATGGTGTGTAAGTTTTTCTACACAAAAAGAGAAAACAAACAAACAAAAAAACATAGCAGGCCAGGTGTGTGGCTCATGCCTATAATCCCAGCACTTTTGGAGGCTGAGGTGGGAGGATCACTTGAACCAGGAGTTTAAGTCCAACCTAGGCAACATAGTAAGACCTTGTCTTTACAAAAAATACAAAAATAAGGTCAGGCACAGTGGCTCATGCCTATAATCCCAATACTTTGGGAGGCCGAGGAGGGAGGATTGCTTGAACCTAGGAGTTCGAGACCAATCTGGGCAGATAGAGAGACCTCATCTCTACAAAAAATTAGCTGGTCCTGGTGGCACACACTGTGGTTCCCACTACTCAGGAGGCTGAGGCAGGAGGATCACATGAGCCCAGGAGGTCAAGGCTGTGATGAACCATGATCATGCCACTGCAATCCAGCCTGGGCAACAGAGTGAGACTCTGTCTCTTAAAACACATCACACACACACACCCACACACCCCAAAATATGAATGTGAAATAACAAATTAAAACAATAAAAACTTACAATGTATGCTAGGTGATGGATATTTGCATATGTGTGTTTTATTTCTTATAAAACACTATAAGCACTATAGTGCAATAGCACTATAAAATAAGAATGGGTAGAGGGAATGTGGAGGCATGTCACTAGCAGAAAAGTTCAAGGAAGAGAAAACTCCTGATCGTTGAATGTGGGCTTGAAGGTGAACTTTGGATAGGTCAGGAGGAAATGTCTCCTGTTTAGAACACAGGTTTTCTCGCAAGTAGTTCCAGACGTTAGATTAAATACACATGCGCATCTTCTCAAGCCATGACATCCTGTGGTTTGGGGATGTGCATGTCTCATCCTTGCTGCTGGATGGCTTCCTCTTCATAAGTCCAAGAAAGGCATTTCATGCATCTGTCTCTTCCTCGTGGTCCTTAGTCCAGAACTTTGCATGTAATAATGCAGGAAATGGCTCCTGTTTAGAATACAGGTTTGAATTTTTTTAAAAAAACAATCTTTGCTAACCGTTATTTTATAAATTATATTTGAGGGGGCTTAGCATCATTTGTACAAATACTTTAATGAAAATAGTGGAATTTTAAGGACTTTTAAAGGGTAATTTATGATGTTTTATGTTTAGAATTTTGATTAAATATTTTATTGTTTGAATAGATTTATTGTTTTATATATTAATATATACCTAAATCTCATTTTTTTCAAAATTTAGTCTTTGTTCATTTTACTAGATGATTATATACAGAATTGTATTTTTAGACCATAATTCCTATGAACTGCTAAAATTTTGTTTATTATGTACATGATTTATTGGACACTAATGCTGTAATTATTAAGAACCTTAAACAGTGACTATAATGTAAAGTGACAAAACTGTGGCACAAAATGCTCTTTGTATATGTGGTTGAAAGTTAGTGATAATTGATCATTTTGTTATGTAGATTTAAATAGGGAAGCTAAAGGTTTTCTTAAATCAAGGTGCACACTTAAAGGTATAGAATGGTTTTATAGCTATCTAACAGCAACCTTTGTTTGGAGAACCATATTGTGTAAGTGGTTAGTGATAACAAAATTGATATCAGTCTTGGGATATTAGATGTATTTATTTTTAACTTTTATGTAGATATAGTTATTAAAATGTAAATTTCAAGTACATTTTGAGTGTCATTCAGAGTATTTTTGAGTAATTTTCATTTGAGAAGGAACTAGGTTTGTTAGTACTAATCCAAATACAGTAATATGGTTTCTTTTATTGATCTTTCTATATGATTTTTAAAATTAGGAGTGAGAAAAGTCACAGGCGCAATTTGTTGACATATTGCAATCCATATGTGTGCTTTTTTGATAAGGAAGGTATAGTATATACCATTTCTCCAGAACATTTAGCACCAGATTTATGATTTTTCTAATTTGGTCTGTAGCTTGCCAAAGAGCATGTGAGTGCATATTTGATCAGAAGCATATTTTGCCTTGAATCAGATGAAGAATACTTAATGAGTCCATGCTAAGAGGCAATGCAGAAAAGATTGCAGACTAGCAAACTAAAAAGGCTTTAAAATAGCTTAATGTGAAATATAATAGAGATAAAGTAATACTGCATAAAAAGTCAAATTTTTCAGTTTTTCCTGTTCATCCCCTTAATCAAATTCTCCACCATAACTATTGGGAATGATATTTTATCTTCATGTGATGCAGTTCACATTTTCAGTGGGGTGAAGGTTTATTTCAAGTGTGTTGTCCTTGTTCTTTTGGGGGCTGGAGGGATGCTTGTTCTGCCTCCTAGGTATCCGTGGCTCTGCCCTCAAGCAGTCCCCTCTAAGGATGAGCCCTAGAAACCACCAGTTCAAATTCATTGTGTTCTTCTTGTGCATTTGATAAGAAAAATTATCTCTTTGTTCTGACTCATATTTCCTGGACTATCAGTGAAGCTGGAAAGTCATCCTGTTTATGCAGCCATGTGTATTTCTTCTTTTACAAATTGCTCATCCTTGTCTTCTTTACATCTTTCTCTTAAGGTGCTGTTTCTTACTGGCTTATGTAAGTCTTTCTTTATGAAGGATGTGAGCACTTTGTTTTGTATGTTACAAATGTTTTTCATAACTTTGTGTGCTTTACTTTTGTGTTGCTTGGCGTACATCATTTAAAAATAGTCAGATCTAGTGACCTTTCTTTCTCTGGTAAAACTTGAAAGGTATGCGTAGGCCCCACATTTTCTTCTCTCGAGATGTGGTCTGGAAGGGGATGATCAGGCCAAGCCTCTTGACAGCTCAGTTTGGATGGTCACAGGGAACCACCTTGCTGGGCTGTGGTTCTCTCTGTGATGCCTTGCTGCTGTCTTGGCTGCAGGACTGGCTATGTGCTCAGGCTGAGGGGCTTTCCAGAGCCCATAGTTATCCTCTAGGTCTGCTGTCCTCCCGCGAGAAATGGAGGAAGGGAGGAAGGAGACAAGGTGTTTCCAGGGTATGCTCTTTTTTCCTTCCCCACCTCCAGGAACACTGTCACATTCTACATAGAAATCACTCTGTGGATAATTGCTTGGTTTCTGGGCTGCCTACAATAGCAATAGTAGTGTTCCCCCCACACCCCTCACTGTTCATTGTGTAAAATTCCAGCTCTATTTTGAGTTAATTGGGGTTTTAAGGGAACCTGAATAAAATTGTTTCAAGATCAAAATAGGTTACAAATAAACCTTGGAAGCATAGCCAACATGCAGGTCGTGGCCTGTCAGTCACCCTTTGTGAGGAGCCACAGCCAGGAGCCAGGGGAAGTCAAGTTGACCTTAGATGACCTGAGTATCCCTGTGACTCTGCGTCTCAGTCTGGCAGTGAGACTTGTGTCTAAGTTCTGTGAAGGGGGAGGCCGACTGACAGGCACAGGTGAGTCTCTAGGATTTCCTGCAGCTGTGTGAAGTGTATACTGTGTGACTGTGTACTCTATGTCTTAGCCATCCGGAAGGGTCGCCACTAGATCCACATGGCTACTGAGCACTTGAAGTGTGGCTAGAATAACTGAGAAACTAAACTGTTAGTGTTGTTTAACTTGAATTAATTTAACAGTCATATGTGCTGGTGACTGCTGTTGGAGAAGTGTGGTTTTAGAGGTTTGTGTTGAATGGAGTAAACCACAGATTAACACTCTCTCTTGTTATCTAATTCTTAAAATGTCATGGAATGTATAGATTTTATTTGGATCCTGTTTAGGAAAAAACAACAATGAAAAGTTTAAAAGACATTTTTGAGGCAATTTTGGAAATTTGGACATGGATTGGGCACTAGGTGATTTTATGGGATTACTGTTAATTTTGCTAGGTATGATAATAGCAATAGGCTTATGTTATTAAAACACACTGTGAAGTTTTCAGATGAAATGATATGATGCTTAGAGTTTGCTTTAGGAAAAAGAAAGTATTTGCAGAGAGCGGGTAAGACAGGACTGGCCAGTGTTTAACTTTGAATTGGCTCATGAACACAGGGGGCTTGTTATACTGGTTCTTTGCTTGCATGTGATGGAAAGTTTTGAATGATAAACAGTAGTGAGTTGAGGGAGCTCCTTCAGGTCCTTAGTCCAGGATCTGTCCAGCATTATCACCCAGCCATGGAGTGACAGAGTCAAGATTCATATCTAAGTCACTTGGCTTCCATGACATCATGGCATCTTATACTTCAGACACATGACTCTCCACCCCACCTGCTCCGTAGCCCTCATGCTGTCTTGCACATTTCCCTCTTGTGTGGGAAGGCCAGTGGATCAGCAGAGGGA
The DNA here is from genome assembly GCF_000164805.1 of Carlito syrichta. Lineage (NCBI taxonomy): Eukaryota > Metazoa > Chordata > Mammalia > Primates > Tarsiidae > Carlito > Carlito syrichta. The sequence continues at coordinate 298,523 of NW_007245854.1, read as the reverse complement.
GGGTCTTTTATGGCAAGTTGCATCAGGTTGGGGTTTTGCTAGAGACAGATTTCAGCCATATCCAGAGAGTAGCTTGGGAAGGTGCCCTGAGGAGAAGTAGCGGCAGCAGATTCAAGAGAAGAATCGGACAGACTCCTCAGACATCTGGAATTGGTATGGGGTAACAGGTAGATAAGCTAAATGCACAGGCTATGTGGAAAACCAAGGGTGCTGACTGCTCATTTTCACTGGTCAAGGACAGTTTAGCTGATTTGGCATATAGCCAGGAGACAGTTCTCGTCTTGAAATGCAGGTTCCACCAAGCTGGGTTGTCTCTGTTAAATCTAAAACAATTGTAATAACATATAGTTTTTATCTGGAAGAGCCTGTTGAGATCATCTAATTCAACCAGCATCTTTCTAAGTGTCATCAGGTTCACGTTGCATTTTCAAGGGGCAGGTGGCAGTGAATCATGTCCCATGAGGATTACAGAATTTCAGTTATGTGTGCTTGCAGGAAGATTTTAGAGAATGGGCAGATGAAAGCTATGATTATTCAAATAATGCAGCTATTTGGTTAAAACTGATTATTGGTTAGAGGAGAATTACTTATTTATAAGGTAAGATTTATGAAACCATGTATGAATTGTATGCACACTCACATTTCTAGTCTCAGGGCTATTGTTAAGCAAGAATGCTCCCACCAGTAAATGAGCAGTCACACAGTTCACATTTTATATCTGTATGTTGCAGGCGTCCATGTTCTATATTTCACATAAGAGTGGGAGGGGGAATTTCAGCAAATAAGTCATTTGTGCCCAGGAATGCTGAGTGCAAAATCTCTTATGCCATTGCCTCAAATGGACCCAACTATTTAAAAGCAAGGCACACAAAACATTATTAATAGGATCACATTGGCATTGTGATATTTTTCTAATTGTATTTATTTGCATCTTCTTTGAACTATTTGAATATTTTTTGAGTCCATGCCTGAATGTTTTAGTCAAAACCAAGAAAAAGTATTTGCTTTTCATCCTGTACCCAAGCTATTCTACACTCAAAAGCAACAAGCTCCCAAAGTTCATTTCTATGTTTGTTTATTTAATTTTGAGATAAGGTTTCACTCTGTCACCCAAGCTAGATTGTAGTGGTGCAATCATAATCACTATAGCCTTGAACTGCTGGGCAAGTGATCCTTCTACCTCAGCCTCCCAAGTAGCTGGGACTATAGACATGAGCCACCACGCCTGGCTAATTTATTTTTATTTTGTAGAGATGGAGTCTCACTATGTTGCCTAGGCTTGTTTTAAATGCATGGGCTCAAGCAGTCTTCCCACCTCAGCTTTCCAAAATGCTGGGATTACAGGCATGAGCCACCATACCTGGCCAATTTGTAAGTTTAATAACAGATATTTGCATTAATTAGGTACCATTAAGTTAGGACTACGATACTCATTTGTTGCTTTTCATTTGTTCTATTTATCTATTCATTTAACAACCACTGAGTGTTCTCACTGAAAATGAAGGATGCACACAACACTGCCCTGCCCTCATGCCACTCATGTTCTAGTTAAGTGAACAGACGAGTAGTTATGAGTGTGCCTGTGTTATCATGGAAGCTTATGCAAAGGACCATGGGATATTATGGAGAATAGGATGAGTTAGGATATGGAAGTTGGGAGATGAGATTTGGGTTCAGACAGTTTCTACTGAGAAGAATTTTGAAAGAATAATTTGGTGTTGGTTAGGTTTCTTATTATATTAACAATAGTGAGAACCAGATTTTTTTGTTTGTTTGTTTGTTTTGAGTTGGAGTCTCACTCTATCGCCCAGACTGGAGTGCAGTGGCCGCTCCTGGCCACCGCAGCCTCGACCTGCTGGGCTCCAGCAATTCTTCCGCCTCAGCCTTCCAAGTAGCTGGAACTACAGGTGCGCGCTACCGATGCCCAGCTAATTTTTTGATTTATTTG
>NW_007245854.1:282572-296414 GCF_000164805.1 Carlito syrichta | reverse complement strand
GTAATCCCAGCACTTTGGGAGGCTGAGGCAAGTGGATTGCCTGAGCCTGCGGGTTTGAGATCAGTTCAGGCAAATTGCTGAGACCTCGTCTCTACAATAAATAAAAAATTAGCCAGGCATGGTAACACACGCCTATAGTTCCAGCTACTTGGAAGACTGAGGTGGAGGGATCACCGGACACCTCAGGTCGACGCTTGGGTGGATGTGAGTGTGCCACTGTTCTCCTGCCTGGATGACGGAGTGGGAATCCAACTCAAAATAATAATAATAATAATTCACACAAACTATCTGTTCTTAGCTTTGAAGTTATTTCTGGTTCCATTTACCTATTATCTTGCCTCCATTATTTATTTGTTCTGCAACATTTGATCTTTGTCCTATCTGGTTTTATTCTTGGGATTCTGTCTGGTATCTGGTCCTATTAGATTACTGACCTCTCCGGGCACTCTCAAAGACCCCTGCTTCTTGTAACTACCCTGTCCTTCAGCTATTTCAGTGTTAAGCAAGAGGAGTTTCACCCACAGAATCAGACTGGGCCTCAGAATCCTGCTGCCATTAGGATTTCAGTGTCTTCCAGCCAGTTTTATTTTTCTGAAACTGGGTATGAGAAAAGAAAGTCTGAGATAATGGAGGCATGAGACAGCCAGAGACCAGGGCATGGGAGACTGAGCGGGAATATATTAAGTGTGAAAAAGCAAGTAAAAGCTGGAATGTAGCAACCATGAGAATGTGGATTCGGAGATTCATTCTTCAAGCCACATGGGGGCCCAATGTGTTGCTGAGGAGGACTGTGGCACCATCTCATCTGTATGGTAGAAAGTTGACAGTGTCATGACTGGACTATGAAGAAGGGACACTACAGTTAGGAGATAGCTAAAAGAAACAGAGGGTAGAGCCCTGAGTTGAGCAAGACAGTAATAATAAAAGAGAAGAAATATGAGGGAGACTCAGAATCAACCAGAATTATCTTTTGGATAATTATATTTTATAGTACAGGCTTCCCCCACTAGGTAAGTGTTCTAGGAGCCCATCAGTGTTCTAGGAGCATCAGTGTTCCAGCTGCCATTGTTGTGAGAGGCTATGTTTGGTTTCAGTGAATTTTTGTTTAGAGATTCTTTTTAATGTGTTTACCCATTTCATGATGGGTGATTTACGAGCAGACCTGCCCACACTGCACTGAATGTTCAGCAGTTTTTGACTATGATCCCTGTGCCCCACCCTCCCTATTCACATGAGCTCACTGCAATCGATTTTTTTCCCCCGTGAGAAAAGTCTTCTAAGGATAGCATTTTGCCAATGTAGAGGAGGTGAAACAAAAACCGGCAGAAGCATTAAAAGGCATCAAACTTGAGTTCAGAAATGGATTTGAGCAGTGGAAAAAGTGTCTCAGTAGGTGTATTGCATCAAGCAGAGAGTACTTTGAAGGTGATAAGTTTAAGGAAGTAAGAAAAACTGCACAATTTTTTTTTAAAGTTGGAGTCTCACTCTGTCGCCAGGTTAGAGTGCAGTGGCATGCTCATGGCCACCATAGCATCAACCTGCTGGGCTCAGGAGATCCTTCTGCCACAGCCTTCCAAGTAGCTGGAACTTCAGGTGTGCGCTACCATGCCTGGCAAATTTTTTATTTATTGTAGAGATGAAGTCTCACCAAGTTGCCCAGGCTGGTCTTGAACCCCTGGGGTCAGGCATTCCTCTCACCTTAGCCCCCCAAAGTGCTGGGATTACAGGCTTGAGCCACCATGCCCGACCCACAATTTTTTATAAATAAATTCTGGATTTTGGGGGGGGGTCCCCCTTCATAAATCAGAAACATTTCAGAAGTGGAACCAGTAAAATTTGGGAAGTAATTGGAAATTGAGGGGGAGGGAAAGAAAAATGTTAAAGGTATTTTCAAGTTTTCTGGTTTGTGTGATTGGATGGGTTACATTTCCTTTGTAATTACACTTGTAATTAATGTAAAACATTAATTACACTTGCAGTTATTTATTTAATGACTGTCTTCCTCATTAGTCTGAGCTCCATGGGGGCAGAGATTTTGTTTTTCTTGCTTAGTGTATACTCCTAGCATCTGGCCCAGTGTCTGGCTATCCTAATACTCTTAACTAATAATTGTAACCAATTGGCTAGTTTCATTTATTTACTAAACTTTTTTGGCAAGCAGGCACTGTTCTAGATGAATTTTAATATCTTTAACTAGGACATGAAATGCGTGAGGATGAGTGGGATCAGTGAAAAGATAATGGACCACATTTTGGACATATTGAATATTGAATTGAGGCATTTTGGGACATCCAGCTAGAGATGTGAATCTATCCAGACTTCAAAAAGATTGTCTTGTATGAAAACTCAGATTTGGGATGTAAGTAGATGCTAAAGTCATGAAAATACTTAAGATTAATAGAAAGAGTAAGTGAGGCATAGATTGCTTGGGAAATCTGAATGCCTCGAAGAGTTTTAGGAAGGCCGTGGATTTCTGAAATATTCTTACTATCCTTTGTTTTGCCTCAGAATTTCTGTTTGAACCTTCAATTGATGGTCAAATTACCCTGTGGAGATTTTCTACTGCCATTAGCCTATGGAAGGCAAATAAAATTCCTTCTTGACCAGCATGTTTCAGTTTATATAATCTAAAGATATTTAGTTGCCTAAGAACTTTAAGAGGAGAAGACAAAATCTGGAAGCAAGTTTCTACTTTTAGATATGGTGCATATTCTGAACTATTTTCTCTTCAAATTTTCATGGTCCAGTGCCCCTTTTACCTGAATAAATTTTGCTTTTCAATTGTGATAACACTATCAAAGCAATGAAAAAAAAAAAGAATTTCTATCCATTATAAATGATTGTCAATGCATAGGGTATTATTATAACATTTTGCATGTACTAGTGTGAGTGGGTAGAATGGGGAAGCTGTGATTCTTTATTTGTAAGGCTTTTTGAGTTACTGTGAATTTTTAAAAACAACAATAAAGATCATAATCTGCTTTTATTCTCTTGATTTTCTTTGGAAAAGCAATTTATTTTAGTAATAGACTAGGTTCCTTAGCATTTAACTATCAAGAAGGAACAAACAAAAAAACTTCCTTTGAAAATAGAAACACTTGAATTATTTGGCTGCAGGAGTCCACTGTGTGTGTGTGTGTGTGTGTGTGTATGTGTGTGTGTGTGTGTGTGTGTGTGTGTATGTATGTGTGTGTGTGTGTGTGCATGCACATGCATGTGGTGTATTTGGAGATCTGCTTTGCAACTCTGAATTTACAAATTGACCAGGTTGCTACTCATTCAGGACTATGATGATTTTCCTTGTAAACAGACCCATCAATATGTACTGTATTCCCAGTAGATGGCCAATAAGTTTGGGTTGAAAGATTCATTATTGACAAAATGTAGAAGTTATCTAGTGTTTTAAAATGCCTGACTTGTTGCAATTATGTCCCAAGTCCTGAGCCTTCTGACTCCCAGACAGTTGTTTAGGGTAGTAGAAGCCTCCAGGACCATTGGAGCTGGGAGAGCACCACTGCTGGGTGCCAGCTAAGAGCCAGGAAAGTCTTCCAGGATGCCACAGTCTCCCAGGTAACCCCTAGCCCAGAAAGAAGTGTCAGAGCCCGTGGGACATATGGGAAAATGTCTCAGATAGAGGGACTGAATCTGTATTTAGGATTATCAGGCAGAAAAAACTATAGAGAGAATCGTAAAGTTTCTGATTTAGGCAAACCCCACCTGGAGCAGGATGGAAGGGACTTGGTTAAGGGGACTTGATCTAGTAGCCCTTTTCTGATCTCTTGATAGAGATTGATTTGGGTGCCAGATAAAAGAGGAGATAAGAAGAATCCTGGCATTACTTTTTCTGATTGTTTTGTTTTTCCTCAGCCCAACCCTTTCTTCCAAGTACCCTTGCTGCCTTTGCTGGCATTACATCCTCTTTTCCAACGATGGCCACTATCCCATGGCTTAGCAGAAGAATAAGACTTGCCTCAGAGGAATGGTGGTTGCTCAACCCAGACTGAGGACAGGAGACAGTAAAGTGGCTTAGGGGTTGAGTGGCCTGAGCCAGGGTAGAGAACAGAAGTGTTTACCCATTTAATGGGTTCTAATATTTCTGACAGGAAAATCCATAGTTATTATCCTGCATTTACTTCAAAAACTTATGAACTCAGCTTATAAATATTGTCTTCAAAATATTTATTAAATGAGTGAAATGATGGAATTATTCAGCAATATGGGTTCTATAAGCCAGGATCGGTGGCTCAGCCTGTAATCCCGCACCTTTGGGAGGCTGAGGTGAGTGGTTGCCTGAGCCCGTGGGTTCGAGACCCACCTGGGCAGCGAGACCTCATCTCTACAATAAATAAAAAAATCAGCCGGGCGTGGTAGCACATCCCTGTAATTCTGGCTACTCGGAAGGCTGAGGCGGAAGGATCAACGGAGCCCAGCAGGTCGAGGTTGTGGTGGCTGGGAGCGGCCACTGCACTCCAGTCTGGGTGACCAAGTGAGACTCCAACTCAAAAAAAAAAAAATATGGGCTCTATAACCCTCACCTGCACCCAGGAGTAAGGGTTACACAATCCTGGGATCTTTTTTCTTTAAGTGGTACGTTAGCAGTTCTTTTATAGTTAATTCCTTAGAGTTACACAAAAGCAATTATAACTTGGGGGATCATGGAAACCCCCCGAGGTGGTCATAGGTAGCTTTAGTTCTGTTCCTGCCCATAAGAGTCGCTAAGAAGGTGACACGGAATATGAACACCCTCTTCACACATTTGCTGATTTGTCTACTCATTGGTGAACTTGGTTAGGTGGACCCTTACAGAGCTGTGAATAGACTAAGGATTTCTTGGAAGCCAGTATTTTGCTTTATTTATGAAGACTGCTTTCTACAAGTAGAGACTGGAGATGGAGCCTGCGGAGGCTAGTCCAATCCTAAACAATGATTAAAACTAAAGGAAATTGTTGCAATAACAATAGCCTGTCTATTTCTTGAGTTAGTCTCCTTACATTCTGTGGATTCTTTTTACTATTACTGCAGTTAGAAATATTTAGGGCATGCTTTTATAAAGTAGTGCCAATGACAGTGTTACTATTTAAATTTTGGAATTTGTTTTGGTAAGTCCAGAATTTTAAGTCCTATAATGAGGATTGAAAGTATAGTAGTAGGCCGGGCTCGGTGGCTCAGCCTGTAATCCTAGCACCTTGGGAGGCCAAGGCGAGTGGATTGCCTGAGCCCGCAGGTTCGAGACTCACCCAGGCAACTTGGTGAAACCTCGTCTCTACAATAAATAAAAAATTAGCCAGGCATGGTAGCATGCACTTGTATTCTGGCTACTTGGAAGGCTGAGGCAGAAAGATCACTGGAGCCCAGCAGGTTGAGGCTGCGGTGGCCGGGAGCGTGCCACTGCACTCCAGTATGGGCAACAGAGTGAGACTCTAACTCAAAAAAAAAAAGGAAAGTAGAGTAGTGTATCACAGTTAACTACCTGTTATTTGAATTTATTTTGTTATTGAAGCTTATCATGTTTTAAAGGGTTTTTTGAATGATACACATGATTTGATCACAATCATTACTAATCAAGCTAATTGAGAAAATTGCTTTTGGGGTTTAACTTTGATGTGTCCTTTACTTAAAATATCTCTGGACTGTGCAGAAAGTGTGCTTCCTGCCTAGCCCACTCTTCAGTCTCAGTCATAATCCTGGCTTGGAGAGGGCATAAAGATGAGGTAAGGGTAAGTTATCATTTAAAAGTAACCATCACAGTATACCAAGAAAAGACTGAATAGATGAAGAGAATTAAGCAAAACTGGGCAAAATGCCCAGAGATGCCATCAAATATAGTTTACTTTAGACCAAGAAAAGGAATAGTTTTGAGGACATAAAATGTGTGCAGAGGGCTTAGGAATCTTCTTCCTTCACTTGCTTGGCCTCCTGCCTTAAAGGGTCATTCTTATGTGTTTTACAATCCAAAATTCTAAGTAAGGGATGCAGTTACACACACACACACACACACACACACACTCTCTCTCTCTCTCTCTCTCTCTCTCTCTCTCTCTCTCTCTCTCTCTCTCTCTCTCACACACACAAAACATAAGGCCATTAAACACATACACACAGCTGGGCGTGGTGGCTCACACCTATAATCCTAGCATTTTGGGATGCCAAAGTGAGACAATTGCCTGATCCCACAGGTTTGAGACTAGCTTCGGCAACTTAGCGAGACCTAATCTCTACAGTAAATCAAAAAATTAGCCGGGTGTGGTGGTGCATACCTGTAGTTCCAGCTACTTGGAGGGCTGAGACAGAAGGATCGCCTGAGCCCAGCAGATCAAGGCTGTGGTGGCCAGGAGCATGCCACTGCACTCCAGCCTGGGTGACAAAGTGAGACTCCAACTAAGCACACACACACACACACACACACACACACACACACACACACTATGCAATCCCAGTTGCCCACAGGGCGACCTCTCTCATGTCACCCTCTCGCCATGTGAGGGACACTGGCTCTACCTTCTGTCCCTGTCACTTTAGCCTATTTTTTAAATCATAAGTTTTCCTTAAATTTTATAAAAGGCAAGTTATTTTAGTTTTAATGCCTTGACTTATGACATAGTCCTCCCTCCACAGTGTAACGTTCCTGTGCACCCTGGATTATACAGAGTTTAGGAATAGACAGGGCAATGAGGATGAGTGTTGGAACAAGCCCCTGAGTGACTGTGTCCCTCATGCAGTAGGCATCTCCTGTGCATCTGTGTGCCAGAGACTGAAACCACCATCTCTTATCTCAATTCAATGGTCCAGTAGACAGACTTGCTCATGGACCACAGATACAATAGAGCAATTGCTGTCAGAGATGCAGACTAGTGCAGTAAGTGTTGGGGAGAAGCCATTTTGCCAGAAAGTATCTGGGAGTTTTCCTGGTGGAGACAAGATTTGAGTAGCATGGAAAGCTAAGCAGGCATTTTCTAGTTGGAGAACTGAAGGGAGCTCTTCTTGCTGGAGTGGTGCTCACCTAAAAGCGAGCAGCCCTGAGGAAGTGGCAGAATGACAGTGTGCAGAAGGGAGCAAGGTCCCTGAGGGACAAGTGGAAGACTGGGTGCCCAGAATGGCCTCCTGAGCCAGGCTGAGAGTGAGAGAGTCTTGACCTGTGTCGTTGAGTCACCATGTGTTAGGAGGATGCCCATGGTGGCAGGTGGAGGCCAACGGAAGGCGGCTGAGATGTGAGGACATCAGTGAGGAAACTATTCTGATATTCTAGGTGAAGGGGACAGAGTTGTGCTGGGGAGAGCAGTGAGTATGCAAGGGGACGGATGGCAGCAGTCCTTCCGAGGTAGTACTCTGGACTTGGTGATGACCGGGGGCAGGGGAAGGGATCAAATTTGGAAGACTCCTAGACATCTGAACATTACATCGATGCCAAAATAAGAAGAGGTGGAGGAGAACAAGCTATTTTATTTTGCTTGATGAGATAATAGGGAGCTTACTTTTGGGTCATGGGTTTAAGAAGGAGGTCTGGGCTAAAATTAGAAATGTCGGATCTTTTGGCAGAGAGGTCATGGTTGGGCCAAGGACATGAGTGAGACCATGGGCAGTGAGGGATTTCCATGGAAGGGAGTGAAGAGAACAAAAGCAGAGGCAGGACCAGAGCTGTGGGAGCACATGGGGCTGTCTTCATACATGTGGAGGTCAGAGCCGCTGGAGCAAGTTGGAACGCCTGTATGGAGGGGTCATCAGGCCTTGCAGTAAGCCAGATTTCATCACAGAAAGACGGGAATGAACAGACTCAATGCAGAGATGGTAGTCAGAACTGTGCAGATGAATACGAAAGGGGACCCAAAGAATATTTACATTATATTATATTATATTATATTATATTAAAGAATTCTTACATGTTTAAACTTTAGTCACCTTCAAAGTACTCTCCGTTTGATGCTATACACCTATCAACATGCTTTTTCCATGGCTCAGGATATTTTTTGAACTTGCCAATTTTGATGCCTTTTAGTGCTTCTGCTGTTTTTTTTCCACCTCTTCCACATTGGCAAAACATTTCCCTTTGAGTACTTTTTTTTTAAAATCCAGGGAAACAAAAACAAGGCACTCAGGGCAAGATTGGGTGAATAGGGGAGGTGGGGCATAGCGGTCATGCCATTTTTGGTCAAAAAACTGCTGAACACTCAGTGTGGTATGGACAGGTGTGCCCGTAAATCACCCATCATAAAATGGGCAAGTATGTTTTTTTAGAGCTCTAAAAAATATTCATTGAAGCTGAACGCAGCCTCTCACAACAACACTAGCTGATACACTGATGCAATGGGTTCCTAGAACACTTACCTAGTTGGGGAAGCCTGTGCTTCAAGGGGCCTGCTTTCAAAAAAATAATCCTGTTGTTATTTTGGTCTCCCTCATATGCCTATTACATGGAATCGGTCATTAGAGTCATGGTGAGTGAGGAGGAAGTGAGACCACTGGCACCGTGGTGAATTGTGGAGACATGGAGTGGATGAGGTCCCCCAAGAGTGTGGAGGGTGAGAGGAACATCAAGGCCTGATCCCCATGGAATTCTACAAGTTTGAAAGAGGAAGGAGGAAAGCTAGGGTGGGAAGGATGGTGAGGGCATGGTGTGCTAGAGAGCAGGGCGGCAGAGCCCTGCACTAGGAGCAGGGGACTGTGCCTTCAGGTGGCAGCACTCCCCCAGTGAGACTCCTGGGAGACTGAGAAGAGGAGCCAGGCTGCCCGTGCAGGGACAGGGCAAGGAGGTTCAGGCGCCATGTGGAGGCACTTGTGGACAGAAGGGTAGACTTATGACAGCAGCTAGTGGGAAGCAGGAGTCGGGGGAATGGTGTGGGTGCTTTTGTGGACTCTAAAGATGGGAAACGTCATAACACACTTCCTATATGCTGAGAACAGAGGCAGACTGAGTGAGAGGCTTGAGAAGTAAACACAAGCTTGTTATCATGGCCGTTCCTCCAGTCTTTCTGCCAGCACAGGGCTGGGTCTTAATGAATTTGGTGGATGGAGGAATTGATTATAGCCTTCTTGTACTTTTTTTGGTTTTGCTATCAAGGTAATTTTGTCCTTATAAAATGAGTAGAGAAGGGTTTATACCTCTTCTATTTTTGGAAAGATTTTGTATGGAATTGGTATTTTTTCAGTAACTATTTCATAGAGCTTTACCCGTGAAGCCATCTGGGCCTGCCGCCTCCTTTGTGAGAAGGGTTTAAATTACAGCCAATTTCTTTAAGATGTAGAGCTATTTAGAGTGTCTATTTTTTCTTTAGTGAGCTTTGGTAACTTGCTCTTTCATGGAATTTGTCCATTTTATCGGAATTGTTAAGTTTTTTATATGCAATTGTTCATAACATTTTCTTATTATCCTTTTAATGTCTGTAGGATCTTTATTTGTAGTCCTTTTTTCATTTCTGGTGATTTTTGTTCCATCTTTTTTTTTTTTTTTTTTTTTGGTCAATCTTGTAAGTGGTTTATCAATTTTATTTATCTTTTCAAATAATCAGTTTTGGCTTTCTTATTTTTTTCTTGTTTTATCTGTTTTCTATTTTACTGATTTTTGCTCTTTGTTATTTCCTTTCTTCTATCTGTCTTGGATTTACTTTCCTCTTCTTAAGGTTAAAAGTTAATTGACTTTAGACATTTCTTGTTTTTAAATATAAGCATTTTAGCTATAATTTTTCCCGTGAGCACTGATTCAGCTGTACCTCATAAATTTTATTTTGTTTGTATTTTAATTATCATGACATTAAATATTTTATAATTTTCTTTGTGTTTTTTTATTTAGCCCATGGGTTATTTAGAAATATATTGTTTAATTTTCAAATTGTTAGAGTTTTCCTAAATATCTTATTGTCACTGATTTCTTATTTAATTTCATTTTGGTTAGAGATGCTTTGCATTATCTTAGTTCTTTTAAATTTATTGAGACACCTGCTATTGCCAAGTATATGGTCTGTCATGTGTACTGTGTTTGTTTGAAAGAATATCTTGCAGTTTGGGAGTGTACTATTCTATAAATATAAATTAGATCATAAATTCTCTATTACAACTCAAATTATGTTTAGGTTTCTATCAATTGCTGGCAGGGGAGGGTTCAAAACCTGTTACTATGATTGTGGACTTGTCGATTTCTTCTTTTAATTCTGTCATTTTTTGCTTAATGCAATTTTAGGCTTTGTCAGGCAGTTATACATTTATGACTGATATCTATCTGAAAAAATGCCTTTCTTATCCTGATTAAATAGCTCTCTTCAGCAATATTCTTTTTCCTAGAGTCTATTTTATCTGATATTGTTATATATATTCCTGCCTTTTTATGCTTATTGTTTACATATCTATCTTCTGCCTAATTGGTTTTCTTTTGTAGACACAGACTGCTTTGTTTTTTTTACAATCAATTGTGATAATCTCTACCTTTTAATTGAAATGCTTAGTGCATTAACATTTAATGTAATAATTTGATTAATTTAGGTTCATTATTTTATTATTTTTTTCTGTTATCTTGCTTTTTTGTATTTGTTGTTATTCCTCAGTTTCTTCTTTCCTGCGTCTTTTGCATTATTTTTTAGAATTTAATTTAATTATTTTTTAGTTTTTTAGATATACTTTTTTGTATTGTCTTGTAAGTTATTACTTTATGTGTTATAGTTTATATCCTTAACTTTTTTTTCTTCCCCCCTCTTTCCTCTCTCCATCCTTAACCTTTAACACTCTGTGTTAATCTTGAACCACTTCACATAAAATGTAGATACCTTGTAGCTGTTTTAGTCCATTTATTATATTTTTGCCACCCTTTATATTATAAGTTATATGCATTATAGCTATACACATTATAAACCTCCATGTGTACATATTTTTATAACTGTTACAATTTTTGCTTTAAACAGCCACATGTATGTTTTAAAATTTAAGGTAAAATTATATTCTTTAACATTTACCCAAATATGTACTGCCTCTAGTGCTCTTAATTCATTCTTGAACTCAGATCTGAATTTCCCTATGATATCAGTACGCTTCAGCTAGAGGAACTTGCTTGCTGTTTCTGTAGTACAGGCCTGATGGTAATGAATTGCCTTAGCTTTCCTTTAGCAGAAAATATCTTTAAAAAAAAATTTTTTTTTAAATTTTAAAGATGTGGGATAAAATTCATGGTTAGGTATACAAATGTTCATTATACAGGTTTCCATGTTGATGAGGTGTTTCCCCCCCACCCCGAGAAAATATCTGTATTTCACTTACATTCTTGAAGGATTTTTTGAAAATCAGATATAGGATTCTTTTCTTTTTCTTTTTCTTTTGAGTTGGAGTCTCACTCTGTCACTCAGGCTGGCATACAGTGGCATGCTCCCGGCCACCACAGCCTCAACCTGCTGGGCTCCTGCAATCCTTCTGCCTCAGCCTTTCAAGTAGCCAGAACTACAGGTGCACGCTACCACACCTGGCTAATTTTTGATTTATTGCAGAGATGAGGTCTCGCCAAGTTGCCCAGGTGCATCTCAAACCCGCGGGCTCAGGCAATCCACTCGCCTCAGCCTCCCAAAGTGTTGGGATTACAGGCTGAGCCACTAAGCTCAGCTGATATAGGATTCTTTAAAGATATTTTTTCTACTGCCTCTTTGCCTTCATTGTTTCTAATGTGAAATCTGTGGAAATTCTAATTGTTTATATGTAATATGTTGTTTTTCTTTGGTTACTTTCAATATTTTCTCTTTATTTTTCATTTTCATTAATTTGATTATGGTGTGTTTAGATGTTAATTTATTCATATTTTTAGATTGTGGTTTTCTGAACTTCTTGAATCAGTAAATTTATTCTTTTACAAAATTTGGGTAGTTTTCTGCCACTATTTCTTCAGGGTTGTTTTTCTGCTCCATTCTTTCTTGTAGCTATTCTTCTGGGACTCCAATTACATATATGTCAGATGTCTTGAAATTGTCTCACAAGTCCCAAATACTTTGTTCATTTTCTTTCAGTTTTTTTCTCTTCTTCAGATAAATTATTTCAATTCGTTTATCTGTAGTGTATCAACTCTTTACTCTGTCATCTTCTATTTGTTATTCATTAGACCCATTGAATTTTTATCACAGATATTTTTATTTTGCAGTTATAAAATTTCCATTTGGTTGTTTTTGCACTTCCTATTTCTCTGCTGAACTGTCTTATATTTTAAATCAGTACGAACATATTTTTCTTTTCCTCACTCAACATACTTATAATAGCTGTTTTAAAGCTCTTATTTGTTATTTCTAACATCTAAGTTATCTTTTCTTGGCAGATTGAGTTACATTTAACTCCCTGTTCTTCCTATGTTGGGTAATTCTGGAGTGTATTTTGGATATTGTGGTTGTTACATTTTGAAGGCTCTAGGTTTTGTTACATTCTTCTAAAGAATGTTGACGTTTTTATTTTAGCAGTCAATTAACTTTGTTAGACTCAAACTGCAAACTGCTGTGCCTGCAGATCTCAGTTCAGCTCTTTCAACCTTAGCCATAAGCTGCTTTCAGACTTCCCCATACATACGTGGCTCAGGAGTTAGCCAGAGACTGGGGCTTAGTTTAAACATAGAATTTGGTTTCTGGCTGTCTCCTTTCTTGGGTGTCCTCATCATTCTCCAGCAGCTGTGGTTCCAGGATCTTCCCTAGTTTTCTCATTCGGAACAGTGGCAAGAGTTTGTGCTGCCTCCCTTCATGCTCTTACCCCTGTGCCACCACCACTGCCACTGCAGCTGCCTCCAGGGAAAACTGCAATAAACAAGTCACTTTTTGCAAGTGTTGACTTTCCCCCCAAAATCCACATACCTCTGCTAAGTCTCCAAAGCCCTCAAATAGATTTTCTCCCTAGAATATGTATCTATTATTTGTAGGAAGATGGGTCTGCAAGGCACTCACTCATCTATACCATAGGTCAGCAGATGACTTGGGCTAAATCCAGCCAGCTGCTTGTTTTTAGTAATAAAGTTTTATTGCAACACAAAAATGCCCATTTAGTTGTATGTCATCTATGACTGCTTTCATGCTATTATGAAAGAGTGGCGTAGTAGTTGTACCTAGAAAGACTGAATAAACATTTACTACATTGATGCTATACAGGGAAAGTTTGCTGACCTCTGCTTTGTATCAAAAGAAGAGCTTGCTTGATATTGTGAGTACTGGTTCGGTGGTTCGATTCTATGCCCACAAGCACAATAATATCATGTAGTAGAACATCATCTAGAATGACTTCCCTCCTGCTTCAGGAGACACAATGTCTCTCCTTATGCGTGCCTATAATACTTACTTTGTCTCCTGAGCATCGCTGATTCTGACTCTGCATCCTCTTCACTGGCTTGTTCCATTAAACTTACCAGATTTGAATATGTGGTTTTTTTTTGTTTTTTTCATTAATCAGTATTTTTTATTATGGTTTTGTGGGGTACAGTTAAGGGTTAGGTGTACAATGACGTTTCATTCAGGCACCCTGTAGATAAGAAGTGTTTTCCCATCCCCCGACAGATATTTGCTACTGTTAATCCCATCCCCCTCCCCCCCATAGTTTCCCAGTACCATCCGTCATTTTCTCATAGTATTGCATTGGATGTTCAAGGTCCATTATATGAGTGAGAACATGTGATATTCGGATTTTTGTTTTTGTGAGAGGTCACTCAGTATTATAGACTCTAGTTCCATCCAGGTTGCAGCGAAATTCATGATTTTGTTCTTTTTTATGGCTGCGTAGTATTCCATCGTGTATATGTACCACATTTTTTTAATCCAGTCCTCTTTTGATGGGCAGCATGGTTGTTCCAGGTTCTTGCTATTGTGAACAATGCTGCGATAAACATACGTGTGCAGGTATCTTTTTTAT